>NC_058131.1:472496139-472552812 GCF_016433145.1 Gracilinanus agilis | reverse complement strand
AGATAGATAGATAGATAGATAGATAGATAGATAAAACATCATTTATTAGATACTTACTGTGTGCTAGGCACATGGGCTAAGCTCTATGAATAAAAACAATTAAACAAGGTGGTCCCTACTCTCAAGGAGCATACAATAAGGAAAGACAAAGTTCAATAAAATGCTGGTAAGCATGGTATGTACTTGTGTGTGTGTTGTTATATTGAATCTCTGGGAGCTTGAAGTTCACCTTTGATGGACAACTAAGTCAGTTGGATGGAATGTTCCCAGGGAGACATGCGAGAGGCAGGAGGGGCAGTTGAGAATCCTGAGGAGAGATTCTGGGTCTTTTACCTGTGCTGAGGCTAGAGAACGGTGGATCCTGGTCTTGGAGTGAGAGGGTGCAAGCATCTCTCTGCAAACTCTTCCTGTACTTGAGATACTGTTTTCAACCTGTACCTGACCACCACCTTGGTGTCTACTGCCCCTAGATATTAGGAGTTTCATCATCTAGATATCTAGGTTTCCCAGGGCCCAGGAGGGATCCGGGAAGTGGGCAGGAGACGAAGAAGAGGGTGGAAAGGGTGGTCTAACTCAACTGTAAGGCTGAAGATCTATAGAAGAAGAAGCTGAAGATTTCCCAGCAGTTTACCTACTCTGGTTTAGTCCTGGCCAGGCTGAACCAGAGGGAAGCTACATTGATTCTTCATCTGCCAGCAGTTGAGATTTCATTAGTAACAATTAGAGTAGGGTCTCCTATACCACAGTCCTTTACCCTTATCCTTCCTGTTTAATATATAAAGTTTAAAGTACCTTCCTAAATCAGTTTCAAAGCTTGTTTGGGAAGGGAGAAAAAGCAGTCAGAATATTGTAGTTATCCTAGCTAAAGAGCCCAAATCAACATATCAATTAACCCCAGGTGGGTCCTGAAGGGATATACCTCTTGACCTGAAGGATCCTGAATGGGCAACTGTTAAAAAGGAGAAGGGTCATCTTATTTCTCTCTGTACATCATTTCTACCATCTCAAATAGATACAAGAGACCTCACAGATAATTATAACAGTGTGTGTGAGAGAGAGACAGAGACAGAGAGAGACAGATAGACAGACAGAGATAGAGACAGAGAGACAGAGAGAGAGGCACCTCTAGTTTTGTTGGAGCCATTTTCAGGGCTTCTCATTCACCTTTGGTGTCCACCTTTCATCTAGTGTCAGAGGCAAGACTCGGTGTAACCAGGTCTTCCTAACTTAAGAGTCCTCTACCCTGGGCCATGATGTCTGCATATATTTTGTGTAATATTAATATGCCTTTTTATTACCCCTTGATTTATCTGCAATGTTAATTCTTCCAAGTTCAAAATTCTCCACCACTGATAAAAATATAATATTATCCAGTGAATGTTTGTGTTTCAATCCATTTTACATCTGCAACTCATGCATGTCCTCTAAAAACAGTGCACAATTTCCCAAATGCCACCCAGGGCAATCTTTCCAAAATGCTTCTACTGATCAACTGCTGGGAAGGAGTGTGGGTGTGATGGATAGAATAATGGATCTGCAATCAGGAAAACTCCTTGCCTCTAACTGACCAGCTATGTGACCCTGTGAAAGACACAATATCTTTCAACCTCTTCATCTAGAAAATATAAATATAATATGTAAATAAAATATATGAAATATTTTAAAAATAATAACATTTTCCTCTTGGCTATTGTGGAGATCAAATGAGGGAATGTATATAAATGACTTTGCAAACTTTAAAGTATTTGTGTGAGTTAACTTTAATTGACTTGTGATCCTACAGAATATTATCATCCTGGTAAAATTCTTTCTTTATCCATTTGAAAAACAAAACAAAACAAAAACCTGTGTATTGTTAGGCTGATCTCTTTTGAGACTGACTTCTTTGGAGAAACTTTGGTATTATTGCTGAGTTGTTTCAGTTGTGTCTGACTCCCTGGGACCACATTTGAGTTTTTCTTGCTAAATACTGGACTGATTTGCCATTTCCTTCTCCAGCTCATTTTAAAGATGAGGAAGCAGAGGAAAATAGGGTTAAGTGATATATAACCCAGCGTTGTATATCAGTGTCAGAGGCTGGATTTGAATTCAGGTCTTCTTGACTCCAGGTCCAGCACCACTTAATTACCCACTGGAGCAGCTAGAGAGAACATTATTACAGGAAATCTTTCTTATGTGACAATGACAACCACTTTCAGGATTATATTTCTTAGCTTTAAGTCTCAAATAATATAAATGCTCAGAGGGTCATTTAGCATTGACCACAGACTTACTTGAGCTCCATATGTCAAAATGTAACATTAAATGCAAATCAGAATTTAGAATATTAGACTACACCTAATTCCCATACAAAGTTTACAAGGAAAACACGTTTACTAACCACAGTTAAAGAGATGGTTTGCTCTTTTCATAGTAAGTATACAAAATATATTTTGTCTATCTTCTAAGACTTGCAGCAAATTGCTGAATGTGAATTCAGTGGTGTGTGAAAACAGGAGAGGCACTTCAGCCTAAAGGAATACTGAAGAAAGATTTGTGAAGTGAATTTTATCTTCAGTGTCCCTGCCGTCCTCATTCTTTGCCTCCTACTTCTCACCTGTTTCTCGGATTTCTGGTGTCCTTCCTTCTATTGCATAGCCCTCTGGAAAAGATAAAAGTCATTTAGTGAATTTGTCTGATGTGAATTACCCATAGAAGATAACCTCCTAAGGTATTTAATTTTCCAACTAAAGCTTTGTCCCAATTTAAAAAAAACAACACATCAAATAGTAGAAAGTAGGTAGATGCTATTTTAGAGGCAAAAAACTTTGGTACTTTAGATATAGGACTAAGTAAGGTTCATTGCCTACACTGTCATATTTGTGTAAAGTCATCACTACTGAACCAGATATAAGAATAAGAACCAATAATAAGAATATAAGATATAAGAATTCTAAAGGAAAATTCAAGTTTGCAAAAATCAAATCAATAACTCGAGAGACGTTTCCTACTTGAGCAACAGTCATAAAGAAAGTTGCAGCTCTCACCTGACTCTCATAGGCAATAATTGCTTTTAGGACCCCAGGAATGTCCTAATTTATACAATTCGTTCCTATGATATTAAGCATGAATGGTGTACAATGTCAGATAATGTCCCTCTCTGTGGTACTGCCCAAATCTTGTTTTGAATTACTTTTTAAACTCAGAAATTAAATGATATATTCAGATAGCTTTTGTGGTAAACCCCAAACCAGTTATACCTGAAATTAATAAGCCTCTGCATCTCTAAATAGCATGCCTTTATTCTCTCTAAGCCAACAGTCTGACATTCCTGCCAGCAATATCCAATAGCAAGTGATTGAATGTGTTCTCTTTGCATGCATTATAGGGATAAATGGTTAAGTGATGGAAGGAATCTTTGCCATTTGGCTAAGAAAATTTTTATCTTTAATAGGTCTTCTCATTAGATACATCAATGTAGTTCATTTCCTCTTGGATTTCCTGAATTATTTGTCAAACTCTGAATATTTTTTAAGAAGTCTTTACTAAAAAAAGAAAACTTGTTTATTAGGATTTTAAAAAATCTTGCTAGAATAGAATTTACCACTATCACAAGGAAGCTTCTTTTGACCACTGAATAATATATTCCATGATGACATTTTTCTGATGATCTCTGGGAGCTTGAAAGGCCCTAAGAAGACTGACAAAAGGATATTAATTCTGTTTCTGTTTCTTTTTCTTTTTTACACCTGTGGCTCCAAAAGTCTAATCCTGGAGCCACGGGTGCAAAAAAAAAGGCGGGGGGGGAGACTTAATACCTGTGTGTTATTCAGCACATTCTACAAATAGATTCATTGGGTTAGCCAAGGCCAGACAGAATAAGTTCATCTGTGTCTCTGGTACTTGTCATGCTTACATAGTTTGTGTTTTCTCTCAAGGAAGTTGAAATTAATCTTCCAGTTATTTCTATGGTATTCTTCAAACTACAAATAAAGGAATCTATTCAATTAAGAGTCTTGTACTCAGGACCACTCCAGGGGCAAGAGAAGCTTTCAAGCAGCTTTATGGGTTTTCTCTATACCATAATAAGAGCTTCAATTTCATTACAGTCAAGGCCAATAAGTTGCTATACTTCTCTGCCAAGAAGGCTTTCAAAAGTTATCTCTGATGCAGTGAGGAGATGTGCTAGCGCATATATGCCGACCATGTCTCAGGAGATGGGAAATAGTCCATGGTGGCTGGAAACTACCATCTGTGGAACTCTATCTGCAACCTTTTTTAAGGATTTCTTTTAGAAGTGGGGGAGGTGGATGTGCATGTAAAAAATCAAGGTAGATTCACTTACCAGAAAGTAATTTCAATATTACCGGTCACGTCACATTGTAGTTGTTTGGAAATAATTATATCCGTATCACAGACAGTAAATAATAGATGTGCTTTCACTGACATTTTATTCATGTTTTGTTTTAATATGGCAAACTTAGAAGTAATTTAATCTCCCAGTAAATTGAACTAGTAGGGGGTTCTTCACACAGAAGACTGCAAGTTATTAATTCTGGGCAGTCTTCATCTTGTACAATTAGTCACTGTTTGCAGCTGGAAATGTTTTATTAATTTTCCAGAGCAGTTGATTTTCCACAGTTTTCTCAGTTTAAATTAAGCAGTAAGAGCTGCTGTTTCTTCTTAAATAAATTTCCTTTCCACAAAAATACATGCCTCTGGCCATGTCAATTTTCCCATTTGATTAAAGTGCCAGCAGGCAATTAATAATTTAATGCATTTTAAAGTACTTTTGGAAAAGTAATTTGAATAGCCAAACTTGTGTATTTGAATTGATTGTTGCATAAGATTTAATAGACATTTGAAAATCACAGAGCCTTGGGAAGGACAAATGAGGCACAGCAATTCTCTGCTGGACTGTGGGATGTTCTCCTTAAATGAGTCCAAACTAACACTAGCTTGTAAAGAGAGCACAATACTTCCAAGGAAGTAGAAGGAAGAAAAGCTTTTTTAAAAACCCTTTAATTGTCAAAGGTGCATCAGGAACTTTGACTAAAGTTCATATGTATAGTGAGAGTTCAGAAAAGTGGATTTGGGAAATCCATGGGTTAGAACAAAGAGATCATTCATAACAAACTTCTTATCCAAAAGAGAATTTAAATAAAAGGACTATTGTACTTATCTGCTTTCCTTCAGAAGCTTGGAAATGGAATAAAAAGGCCTAACTTTCAAGACAGTTAACACCATATTTTATACTAGTTGCCAAATGTTAAGAATCACAACTTTTAACGAATAGCATACTTTTTGTCTTTTGCCATCTGCCCATTTTTTCCCCTCTTCTAGTGGGAGAAATCTGTGGTCTTCGTGGCAGTTTTTATTCCAACACCTGAGGACACTCAAGATCAGGGTAAGATTTTCTCTTCCCTTCTGATAGAGTGAGCCTGGGGCCCTCAGGTCCTGCTGACCTATCCCAAGAGTCTACATTAGAAAACATTGACATATTTTCTTAATCTATTTAAAGAAATGTTAACAACATTGATGACTGTGTTGAATTTTAGGTTTCTGACAAGCCCATTCTTAGGGACCAGCCAATTTATTATTTCAACTTGTTTTGCAGGCTATATAGTTTTTTAAAAAAGCATCAGATCTTATGCCTGTGAGGTGGTGTTGGATTATTTTCCTGACACTGAGCTGATGTGTTCCTGACAGCTCTAATGTAGATACTGAATCAAGTGCATGGTCTCAGGAGGAAAAGGAGTGGTGATTTATGTTGTGGATATCAGTGTTTCACACATCTAAAAGTGTGATGTACACCAGCTGAGAGCTTCAATTCACTTAGTGCATGATGAAATGGCAGCTGTGCTGCCTTGATAAAAAATCATGAAATAATAGGATTAATGCCAAACCATTGCTGGGGACCAGAAGGTCATTTAGACGGATGCAATTTTTATTATTAAGCATCAAAATATCAGAATGTTTTCCTCTTCTGGGGATCTGCTGAAGGGATAAGAAAGAATTCAGACTAGTCAAATGGTTCACCACTTCAGAAAATTGATTTTATCTTATACTTTATTTGTGTTGTCATCAGTTTTGGTTTTCTTGGTAGAATTTAGTGCAACAAAATGATCATTGATATACTTTTAGCGACCTGTAAAAGTAGGCAACTTTCAATGATAGCTTTTTGTAGGGCTCTGAGAGAATTTGGCCCCTCTCCAATAAAAATAAGTTTAAAAAGAATTTACATAAATTCTTAGGACAATCTTATTTAAAGTTGTTACCACATATATACTATACTATACTATACTGTACTATACTATACTATATACTATATTATACTATAAAAGTTTCTCATTGACATTATCTTGGGCTTAATATAAGCTCACTGAGGACAGGAATTATATTTTACTGGGGAGACCGTAGCACAGTGATTTGTGAGTATGTGCACACCCCCACACTCCCACACCCCTATGTATGAATATGTGTGTGTGTGTGTGTGTGTGTGTGTGTGTATAAAATCTCAACCTGAAATTACATTGGTGTAAGGAACTCATTCAATTGATACAGATAAGCAGATCATTCTTTTTTTTTTTTTTTTAACTCTTACTGTCTTATAATCAATACTACATAATGATTCTAGGGCTAAAGAGCTGTAAGGGCCAGGCAATGGGGGTTAAGTGACTTGCCCAGAGCCACAAAACTAAGAAGTGTCTGAGTCCAGATTTGAACCCAAGACCTCCTCTTTCCAGCTCTGGTTCTCTATCTACTGAGGCACCCAGCTTTCCTACAGATCGTTCTTAATTTAAAACATCAGAGAGTTGCTTGTCACTAAGATTTGGCTAGAATCACATACTTGTTAGAGATGGGTCTTGATAATGGGTCTTTCTGCCTCCAAAGGAGGCCTTCTATCTAATACTTCCCCCAAAATGAGTATATTTACTTATAAGAATGATATTCTAGGCCAACAACATTGTTAACATTTTTAGAGAGAAAAACATATATTAAAGGACTGATTTAATGTTAAGAGACATTAACAGAACTCCTATAACTTTTGTAAGTAGATAAAATAAAATAACCAAACTGAGTGAATATAGCCAGTTAAGTCAGAGGCACTTAATACATATTTTCTGGGTGGAATTAGATACATACTGGAATGGCTGGGGCAATAATTAGACATCATATGGCATTTCTTCTCTTTCTTACTTTGATATTATAAGAAAAACATCATGTTCAACTCTCCTACTTTACACTTTTCATTGAATTAAATTTAATAAACTTTGGAAAATCTCAGTTTCCATTTACTAGCATAACAGTAGAACCCCTAGATTTGAGGTTTTAAGACGTCTTATCCTATAAAGAAGCCCTAGTTCCTAGACTCACAGGAGTAGAGGGCTTAGTCCTAAGGAAGTTTGAATGCTAAAGAGAAGGGTCATGTTTTCTTTTTTCTTATTTCTGGTTCCTTTTACCTTTACCTTCAGATATCCAAAGAAAAACATTTAAAGCTTATGTTTGGCTCACATCATGGGTCTCCCCAAAATGTATCAGCAGTATCTCTTCTAAAAAAGCATGCAAGTATATAGAAAATCAGTTATTAAATAGCTATTTCCCCTATACTTAAGAAATGGAAGACTCATAAACATTCATTGGCAAAGACTTAAAACATAATACAATAAGCCCATAACTTCTAGAAGGGTCACCCAAGAGGTCAATATTTAAGACATTAAAATATTTTGTGAAATTGATGGATTTATTTCACTTTCACATTGGCTCTGCACTTTCAGGGAAAATACCTCAAGGTTCAAATCTTCTGACAAGTCATTAAGTGACTTGGACTCATCCTCCTTGTAGTAGTCATCTTCTCAGAGAATGATTCAGTTGCAAAAAATTCTTCCTGCTAAGCAGCAGAACCAGGAGAACATTGTACACAGAGACAGATACACTGTGGCACAATTGAATATAATGGACTTTTATACTAGCAGCAATGCAATGATCCAGGACAATTCTGAGGGATTTATGAGAAAGAAAATTATCCACATCCAGAGAAAGAACTGTGGGAGTTGAAACACCGAAGAGAAAATTTGCTTGATCACATGGTTTGATGGCAGTATGATTGGGGATGTAGACTCTAAATGATTGCTCTAATGCAAATATTAATAATGTGGAAATAGATCATGATCAATGATACATGTAAAACCCAGTTAAATTGCTTGTTGGCTATGGGAGGGGGAGGGAGGAGGAGAGGGAAAGAATATGAATCATGTAACCATGGGGAAATATTCTAAATTAACTAATTAAACAAATAATTTTTTAAAAATTCTTCCTGCTGAATGTTAACTTTGACTAAGGAACTCAGGGACTGTTGAGCTCATAAGACAACTACTCCCTAATAGTTAATTTCTCATGATCACTATTCATTCACTCATGTTCAGGGAAAGAAAGTCAAAGCAGAAGAGGCAAGACAGAGATATGAGATTCTATCTCAAGTTCATCTAGATCAGCCCATCTCTACCTGCAATGTCTCAGTAGTCATTATAGCTACTGGAGAAGAGAGGATTCCTTCTCCTACTCCACGGGAAGAAAAAGATTAGAAAAGACTTCACATGCTCATCAAATGAGAAATGAAAGCATAAAAAGACAGACTCATCCCCTTTTGAGGTCTATTTATTGAATAGTTCATATTGGCTCAGTGATCAATCTTCTTTAACTCAGACCCTCTTTACTGCTATCACAAGGACCAAGAGATAAAGAGATTGCTTCATCATTTCAGAACCTAAAGCCTTCAGCACTAAGCCTCATGCATGCTCCATAGACTATGCTCCAGTACAATCCCCATGACATCAAGATGTTCCAGGAGTAGAGAGACCAGATCTCTCTAACACAAAACGTTGCTCTAACTGTCTAACTCTGTAGAAGTCTTAAGGCAAGAATCATACCTTATTATTAAGTAATGGAAAAACCAGGCAGTACAAAGAGGTTTCAATTTATCCATTGAATATATTTGTGAGTAGAATTGTTATTGAAATGTGAAAAGAATTTTTTGGAGGGAAGAGAGAACTCTTCTTTGAATCATAATAAAACATCTTCATCATAGTTACCTCATCAACATTTCCCTGCAAATATAATGATTACCTATTTCAGGGAATTGACTTGTTGGTGATACAACATTTAAAAAGTCCTGGATGATAGAAAGCATCCACTTCCTGCTGGCAATGATGTGAAGTATTTTAGACTCTATGGCCTGACTCTCCTATCTATGACCAAAATAAAGCTGATAAGAGTACTTCTTCTTCTTAAAATTCCTAGAGTTCTTCCTGATAGTTGTCACCTTACCAAGTTCCTTGGAGCTCACTTGTGTTAGAAGTTCTTGAAACTCTTGACTGTAATTTACTTGTTTATGAACTCGAGGATTAACATAACTTTTACAAAGAGTTAAATTAGAGAAAAAGAGAATTAGCAGTTCTTTAAATGTAGAATGTTAGCGATGTTTTTGAGGAAAGGATCTTCCTTAAAGATCATCTTGTTCCTCATTTATGATTGGGAAAGAAGCAATAGAAATTATTTCAAAAAATTATTTTTTAATTATTTCTTTAGAGATATGAAACATACTATAAATACCAAGTTAGATGAGAATACTGATCAATGACCACTGAAGATCATTTAAATTTAATTAAAACTAAGGAATTAAAAAAAATGAAAATACTGGATGAGTGTTTCAAAACTATTTTTCCCTCAGATAATAGCATATGGCATGCACACTGCTAGTCCTTTCCAATTGAAGATGTAAGTAGCAGTTTAGATTCCCCAAATCTTAACAAACTTATTAAATTAGTTTGGATTTCTTGGCTCCATGGTTCAAAAGGTATTAAATTCCTGAAGGTGAAAATGAGACACTGTGGCAAATGTGTTGGCAAATAGGATTAAGTAATTTGCAGTGATGCAAAAATTTAATGAAATGAAACCAGTGAATTTGCATTCAATAATGCTAGTCTTCTATTCCATATATCCTACCATAAAACTAACTTTCTACTATTCGCTATGCCCCCAAATACTTGCACTGACAGAAGAAACATAATACTAATGCTCAATGGTTTAAATTACATATTTATGAGTTTGGTGATGTTTTTCAATTACAAAGTTTTGCCCTTGTAAGAGTTATCACTTTGGGACTGAGAAATTAATCTCTAAATTTACTTGATGTATACCGTCTCCTTAACAATTTCCCTACTCCCCTACTCCTGGTATATTCTGTTCTACCCCTTCCAATGGAGCAGATAAGTGGCACAGTAGATGAAGTGATATGCCTGAAGTCAAGAAGATTCATCTTCCTGAATTAAAATCTGTCCTCAGACACCTTGGGTAAGTTATTTAATCCTGTTTGGCTCAGTTTCCTTGTAGGAAAATGAGCTAGAAAAGGAAATGACAAACCACTCCAGTATCTTTGCCAAGAAAAGCCCAGATGGGATCATGGACACAACTAACATAACTCAATAACAACAACCCCTTCTAATTCCAAAGACATGATCATTTATGGGGGATCCCTTTCCTCTTTGAACTGTGTGAGACAAACATATCTCACTTGACTGAGGTGGAGAGCATTGTAAAAACAACCAAAGAACTTTGTATGAATTTAATATACACATGGGGAACTCTTTATTGGAGTAGACTTAAGATTCTATCTTATTCTATTGAATCAACTGTTTTAGAGATAGTCAATAAGAAATAAACAAAGAGGAACCTTGTATTCTCCACATCTTTTAATCTATTATGTAAATGTAAAGATGTGGCTTGCTATAGAATATTATTTGCAAAAGCTCACCTGTTTCTATTTTCATCAGAGATGACCTCAACATGAATTTAAATCATTTTTATATATATTCTGTAGAAGTAATATGTTAGGTATATGTCAGTAGTTACTGATGTTTTCTTGATCACTTTTGAAAATTTTGTAATATTATCCATGAGTAGGTTACTGAATGTTACAAACAAAGAAATTGTGTGAGAGAAGAATATTAATGGAGAGATGAATGACTAGAAACGGAGTTTGGCCAGGGCTAGACAAGGGATAACCAATAGATGACCCCATACTTTATTGGTATTCATGTAATATCAAGAGATCTTGAAGATGGCCTATAGCAAATAGAGTAGATTTCTATGGAAGATATGGATGAGTCATACTATAAGAGGCATGGATGGGTTCCTATGGGCTCTGGTGAAGGAGGAAGTCATTTCAATGAAATCCCAGATCCAGCAAAACATTGAAGAGTTATTCTTTCCTCTCCCCATTCCATTCATTCTCCCCAAAGGAGTGATTTTAATTGTGTGAATTTCAAATAGGCATGTGGGAGTAAGAAATGAGTAGGAGATGGATTTTGAACTTCAGGTCATTTAAAGTTTATATTTTATGTGATTCTATGTGTCTTTTGACGTTCTATTACCAGAGAGTATGAGAAAGCTACCTATCATGCTGGATCTCTTTAAATGTTCCCAAAATTAATTTCTAAATTCTCTGAATCTGAAATGTTATATTTCCATGAAAAATTATTGACCCAAGGTAATGAATGACGTATGGTGACTTGATTGTCAAAAATTCTCATTTGGAATTTAAAGCTACATTCATATGTTTTTTAGTTGAGAAAGCAGCTAATGGTTCTTATTATGGGTTTCCCAGTTGAAGTAGAGAACTAAAATATTTGCAGACAGAGAATTCCCTCCTACTGTTTGTAGATCAAACACAAACACAAACAGTGGGTATGTGGGGAGTATAGCAGGGGAGTCCATTTCTTACAGAGAGAATCAATATCAGTGAAACAGACAAAATCCCCAAATCTCAAAATAATGAAAACTAAGATATCCAAGTAATAAAATCTCTTAGAATCACAAATACAACATAACTCAGGTCTCAGCTGGCTCAAAGAAAGTGTCCATTAACAAGGGATTAACACAAGGGAAGTACACAACCATCCAATAAGAAAAAAACATTTCAAACAATCAAGTCCTATCAATGCCCACCTTAGGTTATGTATAAAGAATATGTTGAAATGGTTAGGTGATTATAAAAAGAGAAACTTCAGAAAATCCAGCAACAAAATAGCAACTTAAGAAAGCTTTCCGAATTTCAGAAGAGATAAACAAATCTAACCCAACAAAGCACAAATGAGCTAAAACATACATATTTCTCTTCAAAATTATTAAATTCTTAGAAATAAGAAAGCTGCTCTTAGCTAAAGATTGAGTTTTCTTTTTAGTACTGATTTAAAAAGTAGCATGTTATAGGGACAAGAGTATGAGCTTCGGCATCAGGAGATCTGGATTAAAATCCAGGCTCTGTCACTCACTTGCTGTGTGACTTTGAGAAAATCACTTCACCTATCTGGGCCAAAATTACCTTGTCTATAAAACTAAATCTTTATAAGCCCTCCCAACTCTAAATTCGTTGGTACTTTGATAACTAACTGTTTCTCAAAGGTGTAGATGTTTATTTTCATTATTTTAGTAGAAAATACATGGAAATGCATTTTCATGCTAAATACAAAAACAGTAAGGCATTTTACAATTGAAGATACCATGTGCTGGAACAGGTCAAAAGTAAATAAGAAAAAAATAATCATGTTTGTGCAGTGGAAGTATAATTTATTTCAATAACAATTTGGCTTCCCAAATACAAGGTAGATGATGTATTTTCCTTGCTATTAAGGCTACTTCATTGGACTGACTCAGGTGATTGTTTAACTCAGTTTGAAACAGTTTTCTTTACCCAATCTTTATGTGACAAAAATAAAATTAATTTGCATGCATTAACCAATTGAGTAGGTTTTTTTTTAAGTGCTTCCATTTCTAAGTTTATTTTCCTTTAGGAAGTGTCAACAACCTGCAGAAACTTGATTTAACATATATTTTGATTCTAAAAAGTAGTTTGGTAAGGTGCCTATGATTCTAGGTTTAGAATGAAGAAGACCTAGGTTTAAATCCTATCTCTTTTGGTCATAGGTTCAAATTTGGCCTCAGACACTTCCTAGATGTGTGACCCTGGGCAAGTCACTTGACCCCCATTGCCTAGCCCTTACTGGTCTTCTGCCTTAGAATCATTATATAATATTGATTCTAAGATGGAAGGGAAGGGTTTTTAAAAAATCTTCTTTCAAGCCTACCAGCTATGTGGCCTTGCTCAAATCACTTAAACTTCTCTGTTTCAGAATTACTCCCTTGTATTTATTTATGAAAGGATAATAAAATTTATTTGTTTATTAGAAGAAATAACATTTATTTATTTATTTATTAATTCATTCATTCATTTATTTGTTTATTAGAAGAGCTACTGGTAGAAAATATCCTCATACTCAAATTCCTACAAATGAAGTCATAAATTCTTTGACCAGATTAGGTTTAGATATAACTGGTATCCCAAGAAATCAAAGACAGAAAGACTCCATATGCAACAAAATTTTTACAGCATCATTTTTTTTGTGGTAGTAAAAACCTGGAAATAAAGTGAGAACTTATCAGTTGAGGAATGGCTGAATGAATTGTTGCATATAAACAGAATAAAATATATGTATACAGTAAGAAATAGGCAACTAGGTGATGCAGCAGACAGAAAGCCAGGCCTGGAGTCACGAAGACCTCAGCTCAAATCTGACCTCAGACACTTACTATGTGACCTTGAGTAAGTCACTTAATCTTATTTGCCTCAGTTTCCTCATCTATAAAAGGAAATGGAGAAGGAAATGGCAAACCAGTCCAGTATCTTTGTCAAGAAAACTCCATATGGAACAATGAAGAATTGGACATGACTGAACGATAACCACAACAAATATGATAAGAAACAACGAATATCAGGAATTCAGAGAAATATGGGAAGATGTATGAATTGATATATGTTGAAAAAAGCAGAAATGGAAGAATAGTATATATATTGACTATATTAACATTGAGAAGAAAGAAAGAAGCATTTATTAAGCTCCTATTATGTGCCAAGCCCTGTGCTAAACACTTTATGAATGTATCTCATTTGACCCCCACAACAACCTCGGAGAGAGGTATTATTATTATCCTCATTTTACAATTGAGGAAACTGAGACAAGCAGAAGTTGACTTGTTCAGGGGGCTACACAGCAAGTTTCTGAAATTGAATTAGAACTCAGGCCTTCCAGGCTACAGGCCCAGCACTTTATCCACAGCATAAGTTAAAAGAATATTAAAGGGACAACTAGGTGGCTCAGTGGATAGAGAACCAGCTCTAGAGATGGGAGGTCCTAGGTTTAAATCTGGCCTCAAATACTTCCTAGTTGTGTGACCCTGGGCAAGTCACTTAACCTCCACTGCAGAGCTCTTGTTGTTCTGCCCTGAAACCAGTACACAGTATTGATTCTAAAACAGAAGGTTAGGGTTCCTGCCCCCTCAAAAAAAACCATGAAAAAAATAGATTGCTGGGTAATCATAATGACTGATTTTGGTTCTGAAGAAGAGATGAAAAAAAAAATACCTTTCCCTTTTGAATAAGAGATATGAGGAAAGGGAAGACTGGGTTCAGGATGCTGCATTCCTTATCAGATATGGTCTGATGGTCATTTTTTTGGTTGGTTTTGCTTAAATGAATTTAAATTTTTTTGGTAAAAAAGAGGTAGTGTGATAGCTAGGCATGCTTGTAATATATAAGCAAAAGACACCAACACATTTTATTTAAAATATATATACATATATATGTTACATATTAATTGATTTACCTATCACAGGTATTTTGTTTCTTTCCCAGAGGACTGCTGTGGCAGGACCTGTCTATCACCTCCCAGTGAGTGAGAGACAAGAGATTTCCAGCAGCAGAGACTCCTCAGCTCAAACCTGCCTCCCCCCACTGAGCCTGCCTGTTGCTCAAGTAATAGAATCTTTCCACTCTCAAATTTCACTTCCTGATTTTAGTAGCAATAGTAAAGGGAAAATATAGCAGATATTGAACATAAAAATCATCAGTGTGTTGTAGGAGAAAATTATCTCCCATCCACAGCTTCTCTGGGTTTTTTAAGGACGAATGATAAATTTGGAGCTGAAAATACCTTGAAAAATTATCTGACTGTCCTAATTTTTGTTGTTATTTAGTGATTTAGTCATGCCCAACTCTTCATGACCCTATGGAATAGCACACTAATATGGTACATAGAATTTTCTTAGCAAAGATACTGGAATGGTTTGTCATTTCCTTCTCCAGTGGATTAAAGCAAGCAGAGATTAAGTGACTTGCCCAGGGTCATAAAGTCAGAACAGATGAGAAAATGGAGGTTCAGAGAGATTTAGCCTCATTCAATATGACAAGCATTTATTAAGTTAGGAACAGACCCAAAAAAGTCAATAGCGATCCTTCAGAAGCTTATACTATTACTAGGAGAATACAGAATTTAAATAGATACATATATATGTAGGATAACTAGAGTGGGGAAAGAGAAGACTTTTAACTAAGGACATCAAGAAAAACTTCTGATAGATTATGGCATATGAGCTGAAGCTAGTTTCCTTCAGACAATATTTGCTATGTATATTCATGCAGGTAACAAATAGGTAAAAATAGAGGCAATAAATAGATAATAAATGAAAACTTCCATTTTTAAATGAATATTTATTACCCGTATGAATGTTGTTGTTGTAGTTCAATCAATTCAGTTGTGTCCAACTCTCTGTGAACCCATTTGGGGTTTTCTTGGCAAAGATACCAGAGTGATTTGCCATTTCCTTCTTCAGCCCATTTTACAGATGAAGAAACTGAAGTAAACAGTCACACAGCAAATAAGTGTTTGAGGTTGGATTTGAACTCAAGAAGATGAGGCTTACTAATTCCTGGCCTAGCACTCTGTCCACTATACCAATTAGCTGCCCTATAAAGGCCTCAGTTACCTTAACAAACATCTGAGATTAGCTGACAGTATTATATTAGAACATGAGAGAAGGGCAATACATAAGATATCCTGGGGCAGCTAGATGCCTCAGCAGATAAAAAGCCAGGTCTAGAGATGAGAGGTCCTAGGTTCAAATTTGACCTCAGACACTTCCCAGCAGTGTGATCTTGGATATGTCAGAATCTCCATTGCCTAGCCCTTATTGCTACTCTGCCTCAGAAGCAATACACAGCATTGATTCTAAGAAGGAAGGGAGAAGGAGGAGAAGGGGAAGGGGAAGGAGAAGAAGGAGAAGGAGAAGGAGAAGGAGAAGGAGAAGGAGAAGGAGAAGGAGAAGGAGAAGAAGATCCTGAGAAAGTGTTTCCTGATTGAAATCTACTGTGTCCCTGCATTTGTTCCTGCACATTTCTTTGCATCGTTTTGCAAAATCCCTCTCTTCATTATGCTGGTTACAGACTCTGAGGTATCTCCACTCCCCTTTTGTTTCCCTCACCCCCATTAACTGGAAAGTGTTGGAAAGTAAGCTATCTGTGGGTTTTCAACTACTTAAGATAGATGTAAATGTGGCTGTTTTCAGTCTTTAAGGACCATATCCTAAAGATGATAAATTGTAAACTATCATTTGTTTAATTTGCATAATTTTTGTATTTAGAGGTGACGGTGATCTCTAGTTCTACTAGATATGCAAAGCCCTAGATCTTACTGAAGATAAGAATTTAGAGATGATTTAAGAACTATCTCTGAATGGACAGCTTGGAACCACTTATATTCTTCAGTACAAGGCACTGGGATGGGAGATTCACTTGAAAGGACACAGTATATCTCTAGAGAACTTTCTAGAATTGGAGATGTGGGCAAATGTGCCACATACACTCATGTTGCCTGAGGTATGCTCTCCTACTTTGGCAGAATTGGAGGTCACTGGCATGTGCCAACTAGAGCATTTACTGTTGCAGTAGGACAGGCTGCTTGTAAGAGGGCAATGTATAAAAATAAAGTACCATATAAGTACTTTACTATAGCTAATTTTGACCTGTGATTAAGATTGGTGACTAGAAAAGAAGCATCATTATTTACACTGCAGACCTAATGTTTCTGGTACTGTTTTTGGCTCAGAACTCCTATGAAATGCAAAGATTTGATATTGCTTACCATATGGACCAGATGGTTATTATCTAGGAACTAGTCTTTCTGAAGTAGGAAGGAAAAGTCTGGAACTCAGGGGGCTGGTTATCATTTTTGCTATCTTTCTGTGGTTTTCCTTTTCATCTTCTTTTAAAATTTAAAATTTAATTTATTTTTTATAAACCCTTACTTTCTGTCTTACAATCAATAATGAATTCTGGTTCTAAGGCTAGGTAGAAGAGCTAGATAGTGGGAATTAAGTGACTTGGCCAGAGTCACACAATTAGGAAGTGTGTGAAGTCAAGTTTGAACCCAGGACCTCCCATCACTAGGTCTCACTCTCAATTCACTGAGCCACCTAGCTGCCTCCCCTTTTCATCTTCTAATGTTACCTCTGCAAGGTTTTTTTTTTATTCCCAAAGGCCAGGGTAGAATAATACTTCTAGTAATATTTAAGTTGTAGAAGATCCTTTAGAAAACATTTAGATGCAGAAGAAAAACATATGCATTATCACTTCTTTATATGGGTATATGATTTGGGGTTTTGGTTTTAGAAGATGACTCTATTACAAAAATGAATAATATGGAAATAGGCATCAAGTGATAACACATGTGTAATCCAGTACAATTGCTTGTCAGCTCTGAGAGGGAAGAGGGAATAGGGGAAGGAAGAGGACATGAATCATGTAACCGTGGGAAAATACTATAAAAATTAATTAATTAAAAAAAGACATTTAGGACCTTTCCATTAAAGAGGACAGTAGATATACTGGTTCATTGAAGAATTCATGTTCTCCGAGGTAGCCTACAACACTGCTTATAGGATTCTCCCCTATAATCATAGACATTAGCTAAGTGTACATTTTTTAATATTCCTTCCTACTCAGAATATGCCTAATTCCCCAACAAGATGCCCAAAATGCAATAGACACATTCTAACTCTGTTAGGCTTACATTCTGCATTTGACAGATGGATTGAGAAGAACCACATAGGAATATAACTGCAAACATACACAAACACATATAAACAGAGCCAACAGTATTTCATTTCATTACTAGTTTTATTCAGAATAGTTTGTGAAAAAACTACTAACAATTGCTTTAAAGTTTTGAGTAAGGATGTAAAAGGATGGAGAATAGTTGACAAGTTTTATTTATTTGTTTTAATTTATTTATCAATTTATTTTTTAAGCTTTATTTTTTCTAATAACAAATTTACACATAAGTTTTCCAAAGTTACAAGATTCATGTTGTCTCCCAACCCTTTTCCCTTCCTTCCTGGAGTTGATAAGTAATTCCAGCTGACAAGTTTTCCAAGTACAGTCATTGCTTTTACTTATGAGGGTTTTTAGGATGTTTGGGAAGTCTTAATGGTCTTCCTTTAAAAATAATTTCTCTTTATCTAATGGTATCTAAGTGGTACGGTGCTTGGAGTTAGAAAGACCTGAGTTCAATTCCACATTTACTAGACGTGTGACATTGGACATTTAACCTCTGCCTCAATTTTCTTAACTGACAGTTGAGGATAATAATAGTACCTATTACCCAGTTGTGTAAGGATCAAATGAGCTAATATTTACAGTGTCTGACACGTAATAGGAACTGAATGCATGTAAATATTTACCTCTCCCCAACCATCTAACTCACTCTAATGCCTGATTAAGGAATGAAGTTAGAATAGTATAATTTCAGAAATTAGATGGTCAGGAGGGAAGTAACTATTTCAACCCCTGCAGCTATTTATAGAAAGCATATGGATGCTCCATGGATGTATTTTTCTTATCTTATCTTATCTTATCTTATTTTATCTTATCTTATCTTATCTTTTTTCTTTTCTTTTTTTTAACAACCATTACCTTCTATCTTAGAATCTATATTAAGTATTGATTCTAATGTAGAAGAGTGGTAAGAGCTAGCCAATGGGGGTTAAGTGACTTGCCTAGGGTCACACAGCTAGGAAGTGTCTGAGACTAGATTTGTGAACCCAAGACCTCTAGTCTCCATGCTTGGCTTTCTATCCCTTGAGCCACCTAAGCATTTCCTTTTTTTTTCTTTTTCTTTTAAATCTTTATCTTCCATCTTAGAATTAATACCGTGCATTGGTTCCAATACAAAAGGGTAGTAAGGGCTAGGCAATGGGGGCTAAATGACTTGCTCAGGGAAGCTTCTAGGATCAAATTTGAACCCAAGACCTCCCATCAACGAACCTGGCTTTTTACCCATTGAGCCACTTATGTGCCTGCCATAGATACATATCTTAAAAAGGGACATTCAGATAGGCAGTGGTGAGGAGAAATGAATGGATTCATTGCTATCATAATTCATTGATCAGTAATTCATCATTAATACTTCAAGAACATATGTAGGCATATACAAAACTCTGTTTTGAATGTCTACCTAATATAGCCTATGCAGATTATTACTGTCTCTCTAAGAGTAAGGCAGAAAATGAGATGCTGAGAAAAGCAGTCTATGTTGGCAGTTTGTGAAGTGTCAGTTGAAAAAATGACTCACAGCCAAATGCTTCTCTCAGTGGAGTCAAGGAAAAGATATCTTTTATGTGTGATCTGTGAGGAACTATTAGAAATCTGGAGAAAACAAAGAGGTGATATGCAACTTCTCCATTATTAAAACTATTGTAGCATGTGATAAAGAAGCTTTATACAAATAAATCCATGAAGAGTATTGCTGAAAAAAAAAATAAATGAAAAAGAGTACATGCTGGCCATTTTCAGATAACAGGAAGAAGTCTTTATGCTTTATCTATGACTTGTGAAGATCTATGAGGAATTTGTGGAGAAGACATAGGAAGAAGGTGAGGAGAAACTTCTTTCTTTTTGGAACTACTTTAATTTTGATATAAAGAAACTTTATAAGGACAAGTTTATGATGAATTTATGAAGAACTGCCAAATCTTGAGAGAAGTTGAAGAAATGTTTCCTGTTATTATTGATGAGAAGACTAATCTTGAGGAGAAATAGCAAAAAAGATTTTGTCTTAATGAGAATCTGGAATGAACTGTTTTACTGAAGGTTGGAGCCTACTTGACCTATCATCTCATTTGTTAAATGAATTTCATGTATTCATTAATTTTGACATTTCTTTATAGATAAATACTGTTGGAGAAAAGATTACATAATTAAAGTAGGGTTAAATAATTAATACTTATTTTCTGGAGTGCAGAACTCAAGCTAATTAGTTAATTAGAAAGAGATTATAAGTTTATTAATGGGAAACAAATTTTCATAAGATATACCTAGATCTCTACAGAGATTGATATTTAAAATTAAATATATATGGCAATTTGGAACTATGCTCAAAGGGCTATAAAAGAATGCCTTCCCTTTGATCCAGCCATACCATTGTTGGGTTTGTACCCCAAAGAGATCATAGATAAACAGACTTATACGAAAATATTTATAGCTGTGCTTTTTATGGTGGCAAAAAACTGGAAAAGGAGGGTATGTCCTTCAATTGGGGAATGGCTGAACAAATTGTGGTATATGCTGGTGATGGAATACTATTGTGCTAAAAGGAATAATAAACTAGAGGAATTCCAGGTGAACTGGAAAGACCTCCAGGAATTGATGCAAAGTGAAAGGAGCAGAGCCAGAAGAACATTGTACACAGAGACTGATATACTATGGTAAAATTGAATGCAATGGACTTCTGTACTAGGAGCAATGCAATGACACAGGACAGCTCTGAGGGATTTATGGTAAAGAATGCTACCCACATTCAGAGGAAGGACTGCAGGAGAGGAAACATATAAGAAAAACAAATGCTTGAACATATGGGCTGAGGAGGACATGATTGGGGATGTGGACTCAAAACTACCACACCAATGCAACTAAGAACAATTTGGAAATAGGTCTTGATCAATGACACATGTTAAAACCAGTGGAAATGTGCATCGGCCATGGGTAGGGGGAATGCGGGGGGTGAAGGGGAAAGTAGGAGCATGAATCATGTAACCATGTTAAAAATGAATATTAATAAATGTTTTTAAAAAATTAAATATATAGTAATAAGTCAAATAGTAGGCTAAGACTGAGAGATAACATACCAGTGATGTTGGTCAGACTCCATTGTTATGTGTGATGGCTTTTGTAGTTTACTCCTTCATATAGCTGATATACATGTAATCGACTTCCCTATCCTAAACGTACTCAGAGAAAAGGAAATTGATGTTTGTTTTAGCATCTAATGAGTCTACATGGTAGTCAGATGTGACATCAACCGTCCCAAAAAACTCAGAAAATAGAGGCTCCTTCCTCAAGCCTCCTTAGTACATGGGGGCTAGGACTTTCTTGGATAAAAAGTCTATTTCTGTTTCTATTTCTCTTTTTAGTATAACCCGTAACCTTCTAATGGGTGTTGTTCTGAATATTAGTGCTATGTGGCATACAAAAAAATCCATTTCAGTTTTGCTTTGATTGTTTGCTATTATTTAGCATCCACTCGTTCTTCTACTTATGCAGTCACAGTTCCCTGAGTATGTTAGAACATTTCTGAAAATGGCATTCAACTTATACAGCTTATGTAGGAGGTCATCTAATTCTTTACAATAAATTCTATAAGCATTTTGGCCTTTTAGAGGGTTTTTGGGGGAAGGATTTAGGGAACAAAATCTTGGATATTTGTTTCTTGGAATATAAGTACCTAAAGCTATATAATTTGTCCTTCCCTTGATGCTTGTGAAGAATTTGGGTCAACATTAAGATGAGATCTGTTGTATAGTGAAAGGGAGAGCATTTAAAATCTTACTGGCATTCTAGTCCAGATTATATCATGCTTAATGTTGAACAATTCTTAACCTGAAGTGCTTAACAATGGCTGGATTTAATTTCTGTAGTTGGAAATAAAATGTCAGATGTAGTGACAATCTTCTCGTGCATCTACTTTAGAACATCAAGCCTGCTGATTTTCATTAAATGCAGTTTAGAAAAATAATAGCATGACTGTGTTAGTGCTATTATTAAAAATAAACCATTGGTTCAGTTGATAAAATAGAACACTAACAGTTTTGGGAGGAAAGCAATTATTTCCTTAAAGACATTCTGTGTTGCTCGAAGGAGAAAGGTGCTGAATAGAATTCCACTTGTAATTTTCCATATTCTGTAAACTCGGCTGGTGGCGCTGTGTAGTTGTTCCTTTCAGAGACATCAGTCACAGATTATGACTACAAGGGGTGCCAATATTTAATCTCATTTTTGGAGGAAGTAATATTATTAGTTTTATGAATTTATGGTATTAGATTTGAGAGGTTAATATCAAAGGAGACCACATCGTACAGTGGAAAGAACACTGAAATTGGAGTCGCAGAACCTGAGTTTGAATCTCAGTTATTTTACTGACCTCTAGTCTATCCTTGGGTAAAACATTTTACCTCTAATCCTCAGTTTCCTCATCTGAAAAATGAGGATGTTGGATTAATTGACCTCTAAGATGAGATACTTTTCAGGCAGGCAAGCTATTGATAAGCATTGACTAATCATCTACTATGTGTCAGTCACTGTGCCAACCAAGAAGGATACCAAGAAATTTAGAAGACACTTTCTGCTCTTGAGGAGCTAGCTCATAATCTAATGGGGGAGAAAATATTTAAAGAGCTACATCTAATCAAGATATATTGAAAGTGAACAAGAGATAATTGACAAAGGTAAGGTACTAGTATTAAGGTGGAAAGGCTTTCTGTAAAAGGTGGGATTTTATCTGGGACTTGAAGGAAGCCAAGGAAGCAAGGAGGCAGAGAAGAAGAGGGAGAGCTTTCTAGGCATGAGGGGACAGCCTCTGAAAATCCCTGGAGTGGAGAATTGGAGTGTCTTATGACAGAAAAAGCAAAGATGCCAGTATCACTAGATCAAAGTACAAAGGGGTGAAGAATGGGGTATATAAGGTGTGGGAAGACTGGCAAGGGGGGTGGTGGCAGATTATGAAGGTCTTTGAATGTTAGTGGATATTTATATTTGAGGTGATAGGGAGCCGCTGCAGTTTATTTAAACTTCCAGCTCTATTTTATGATTCTATGAAGAATTGTGTCCACAAACATCTATTTTGAACTCTTTTGAAAGGATACTTATTAAATCATTTCAGTGGATTTCTTCCCACTCACTAGTTTCCTGAATACCTTTCTGAAAGAAAGAAAAAAGGAAGAGGACTTTACAATTATTGTACTGTTTATAGAAGAGATAGATAGATAGATAGATAGATAGATAGATAGATAGATAGATAGATAGATAGATAGATAGATAGATAGATAGATAGAGATATAACTATTAAAACTCAGGGGCTAAAAGAGACATAAAATTAGACCTCCTGCAGCCCTAATTTTCTCTGGTTCATTTTGTACATGCCATACAGATGGGAGTATGAGCATAGGATATTCCCCCAAAGGATTCTTTTAGTTCCCCTGCAAGCCCTCAGGCCACCAAGTCAAGGAATATAAATTTAATACAACAAAAAGATATAGAAAAGACTTTTATCTACACGTAAAGATAGGCAAGAAAGCTTTATACCTTTCAGTGGGCTACTCCTTCCTATAGAGATCCTACTAGTCCTTCTGATTTACAGCCCTGTATGGGACCTTCCATACCTTATACAGGTTAATAAACTCAGAATAGAGTCTAACAACTCTCTCCTCTAGTGGGTAGTCTTCATAGGGGCCTATATATTTCCCTCACCTTACAGTGCTAGCTTGAGTAAACTACTCCAACATGGGGAAACATTCAACATTCACTAGAACAGCAACCCTCTAGATTTAAACATTCCATGTGACTTGTTGTACCAATGAGTAACGAGGTCTAGATCTTCGACCTCTGGGCACTGGGTCTTGTTTCTTTGGTCCTTGATTCTTTGGCTACAGCAAGGTCAGAGGATCTTGAGATCATATATTTAGAGATGGAAGGGACCATAGAAGTTGTATAATCCACTCCTCTCTATTTTTTTCCATCTTATTTTCTTTACATTTTGAACTTTAAAAGCACTAAATAAAATAAGAATTCCTATATACATTGTAAAAAGGATATTAATATATATGAATGTACAAATATGAATCTACAAATCTTTATTGTAGAGCTTGCTTTTATTTTTCACTACCCACATGATAAATCCAACATATAACTTCCAAAGTTGCCCTCCTTATTTCTGATTCCTTCTGGTCTTCCTTGTGTTCTTTTTTCATTTCAGGGGAGGAGGAAAGGTCTATTCTCCTCTCTTTCACCCCCTCAAATTAAAAAAAAAAGAGAAAGGAATAAAAACAATACCTTTGTAACAATTTTGTCCTCTGAAGAAAATTAAATAGCCACATTGGCCATATCCATATGTACAAAGATGTTTGTCACATTCGACATCTTGAGTCCATCCCTTCTGATGGGAATTAAGTAGCTTCATGGTTGCTATTCTAGAATCATGATTAGTCTTTGCATTAATCAAAGATCTTATATCTTTCGGAGTTGTCTTTACCATAGTATTATTGTACAAATTATTCTATTGGGTTTCTGTTCACTTCATTCTGTTAATTCATACAAATCCTCCCAGATTTCTCTGAAATAGTTCCTTTCATCATTTCTTGTGGTGTAATAATATTCCATAGAGGTAGTTTAGTGTCTCGGTGGGTAGAGCTCTGGGCCTGGAGTCAGGAAGACTTGAATTCAAAACATACCTCAGATACTCATTAGCTGTGTGAATCAAGTCACTTAACCTCTGTTTGTCTTAATTCACTCATCCATGAAAAGGCAAACCACTCCAGTATCTTTGCCTGGAAAACCCCATGTGAGGCCATGAAGAGTTGTACTGACCAACAAAGACATTATTCCATTACATTTATATACTATAACTTGTTTAGTTCCTCACTTATACATTTCGTTATTCTTTTTTTCTTTTAAATTGGTGATGAAAGGAAAGGAAAGAAAATATTTATTAAATGAAAAATAAACTAAGAAGAAAAAATAAATTGGGAGGAGAGAGAAAACTACTTGTTCACCAGAATCATTTAACCAATTATCTATTGAAGAATGGCTCTTATACATTTGAATCAGTTAAATTCCTTATATATTTTGGAAACAAAACCGTTATCAGAGAAATTTGTCGAAAATATCCTCTCCTCCCCATTAACTGTTTCTCTTCTAATTTTAACTTCATTGTGTGGTGTTTTGTTTGTATAAAACTTTTTAAAATTTATGTAATCAGAATTGTCTATTTTATCTTCTATAGCCCTCTCTATATCCCTCGTTTGCTCACAAATTCTTTCCCTATCCATATATCCAATTCATACCTAAAACCTAAAATGTTCAAAATAAACTTCACCTTCTTTACCCCTCAAATCTTCCTTTCCATTCAACTTTTCTATTTCTTTTGATGGCATAACCATTCTTCCATTCAGACTTAAAACATGAGTCATTTTGAATCTTTCCCTCTCTTTTAACATCACATAAGCTCTGTACAAGACCCATCAATTCTACCCTCATAAAACTTGTCCCATTGGATTCACCTCTCTTCTCTCAAAGGCCACCATCTTTGTTCAGGCCCTCATCTGTCTACTCTTAGACTATTATTAGAGTCTCCTAACTATTCTTCCTGCTGTCACTTCTCTCTCAATTTCTATCCTTTAGTATGCTAAACAAATTATCTTTGTAAAGTACAACCTGGCTTTTCAGTGGCTCTTTATCACCACCACAATATATGTAAACACCAGTATTTCTTTGGTCACTTTTCTTGCATTTTAAAATATTGTTGTGGGTTTTCTTAGAATCTTCTCTACTTCTTGTACCTGTATGTTTATACCACATTCTCTCCACAGCTAAATAGGCACTAATTCTTTTTTCTATAATTAGCCCTAACCAATATTTAAGTATTTATGTTTTTAATTTGTTTGTTTTGCCCACACACTAAATCATGGTTGTGGCATAACAATAACTGTTCTGATAATTTCAATTGCTAAGATACCTATCAGCTTTTGGGTCCCTTATTTAGAAAAACAGCAAAAGTATGATGGTTGATTTTTTAAAATTATTATTGTTACTTTGGACATATCCTAAGATTTCCAGCACCACACACACACACATAAACACACACATACGTATGTATACACACACATACACACATTCTATCCTACTATACATATATTTAGGAATAATTGAACTTGTATGTACAAAATTGCCTTGAGCTATTCTTTAAGTTAATTATCACTTCTTTTGGTACTGTGAATGACTGTTCAATGACACTGTCAGCAAGTGGAATGAACCAAATTACTTTAATTATGGAGTAATTGCACAGAGTGATGGTAATTAAATCTTGATCAGTTTAAGTGAGTGAATTAATTGCTCTAACTTGGAATGCACACCACAGCAAAAGGAGTTGTTTTGTAGTTTAATTAACACTATCCACTAAATTCTTATCATATCTAAAATGCAGACAATTAATGAGTTTGATTCTCTTCTCACCTTAGCAGGAACTAGGACAGAATGCATGCTGAGAAAGGTAGCATAGCTGGGACTATGAAAGAAAACTTAATATTCTTGTCAGTTATGTAGATATATTGGTTGAAATCTCTACTTTGCCTTCCAGTGAAATGTGCAAATAGAAATATTTCCATATAATTAGCTTCTGGCCCCATTTCATTTCAATATTCACTGATCTGCAAAATAGTATACTTTTCCAAATTGGTTAATGTTTTAAACTTTTGTGGCCAAACCTCTCTCATTAGCACCCCTCCTTACCATGTTCCCTTTCTTAACTAGTAGGAAAGTTTTAGTCTTTTGTTTGCTGCAGGTATGCTAGAGTTCTTTACAGGATTTCAATAATTAATCATGTATCATCTATATTAAAAGTATTTTTACTTGAAGCTTCATGCTCCTTTATATGTCATAATAATTGATGATTGAAAATGCTTTGAATTTCTTTTTCCATCCTTTCACTCTATCTCCTAGAACTTCTCATCTGTAGACAGTCTCCCTTATCTTTAGAGGAAGATAGTATTATCACCAATTTACAGATGGAGTCATGGTGACTCAGGGAATTCGGATGACTAGCTCCATGGGGAACTTAGACTAGTACTCTTGTCATTCAACAATTCTGTCTCCCTCTTTTATAAGTAATTTTTCACAGTTTCTCTAGTGTGGGTCAAGGCGATTATCTACATTTAATAAAGAAGAAAACTGAAACATTAAAAGTTAAACTGATTTATTCAGTGATCATATACAAAATCCTATTAAGCCTCCAAAAGAGAAAAAAATATCATCTGAACAATGGTACTATAACATAGGTGCAGAATTGGTTATTGTTGATTTAGATGATATAATAAAATATACTGTATTCAAGGATAACATGAGGTGTTAGATAACAACAAAGGGAATGTTAAAAATTAAGTGGGATCTGCCTCACTAGTTATATGAGGCTGTTATTTCCAACCCAAACCCATCTAATGGGTCTGGCTAGTATACTGTAGCCCTGAAGGGCCCAGATCTTACTTAGATGGTTCTGGAGATATCTGGACCATTCTATAAATCTCCCTTTTCCTAAGAGTTTAGTTCATTCTTTGATGGCTTAGGTGACCTCACAAAGGTTTCGGACCAAGCTATATTTCTAGGACTGAATTCTTAGGACCATTCAATGCTAAGTCAATATATCTAAAGTTTTTGAATGTGGGTTTGACTGAATACTATTCCAGACTCTTCTCCTTTCTGTTTCTAAGACTGACTGTATTAGTGTTGGCCTATATCAGTAAGAAGCTACACCCAAAAACTTTCATTAAACCTTAACCAATCTCAGATACATAGCACAATTTAATCTGCTCCCAGTATTCATGTCAAAGGTAATGCTGTGAAGGATGTGAAGGATACTTACCTTGAAAAAGTCCAAAGTATCTAGAAACAAACAAAATAATGTTCAATAGGGACAAAAACATATTAATAAATTTAAGAAGGGAAACTACACAAATACAAGATGGCAAATTACAGGTTTTTTGAATGAGTATACTCCTTTTCAGCCTCCTTTTCCATTCACTAATCTTCATGATTTCAGAACTCTCAAAATTGCTCTCTCTCTCTATATAACCCAAGGAATTCTGTGAAAATGATTAACCAGAGTTCCTTGAAGGTTTCTAAAGTAACATTGGTATTTTTCAGACTCTCCTATGACTTGGGATAGAGGAAAAGGATTTTTCTAGGATGAGGATAAAGACCTGAGATCTTCCAAAGATCCACTCCCCCAAATAGGATTTGAAGAACTATTAGCTGGCTGAGTTCCAATTAAGGAAAAAATATAGGGAATTGAGTAATAAACTAAATAACTAAACATTATCAGGATCTCTTTTTTTGACTGCAGAAAGAGCTTACAATGTCATAGAATTTAAGACTAAGGACAAATTTGTTTTTATGACTTAAAACCTCAATTTACTCTTAGGAGAAGGATTTGGGAAATCCACTTCTAAATACCATAACTCAGATGAGGGAGATATATCTTGATATCAGTTTAATGCATGGTATTTGTTTTTCAAAGAGTTTTGCCTTGTATAGAATCCTAGAGTTTGTGTTTAAGTGGCTTTTGGGAAAGAAAGTGTTGATCATTACAAATGTTTTAATTTGTATATGTTCAATCAGCTTTAGGTCCCTCTGCAACCTCATGCCAGGGGTTACAATTTCAGAGTATTGAAAGATCAGGTGAATGGTTATTCAAAATAAATCAATGAACTTTTATGGTGTGAATACACTGTATGGAGAAGATACAAACTTTAGATAAAACACAAAGCTTGTCTACAAAGATCTGATATTGAGATCAGAAACCAATAAAGACAGCAAACCTTCATATACTTATTATAAGGTAAGTACATTGGAGAGTAACAAAACAAAATTCTATTTGAAGTAGGGAGTGGTCATTATCAGGAAGGGGGGACATGGATAGAAGAAGTACATTTGAAGTTGGATGTTAATAGATTAAAGGGAGTACAGTCTAAGTACAGAGACTAACCAGAGAAGAGCACAGAAGCCTGAATTTTTTTTTTGGAGAAGGGTAGTTGGGGAGGGTTGTAAAGAATAGATCTACCTGACTGGACCAGAGCAAGGAATTCTATGAGACAAAGTTGGAAAGGTGAGGTGGTACAAGATTGCAATCTTTTAATAAACAGACAAAAGAATTTGAAGGAAACTAGAAATCAGTAAAGATTTTTGAGTAGAAGAATGGCATGACTAGAGATTTATATGTGAAAGACTATTCTATTAGCAGTATAGAGACTATATTGGAAGAAAAGAGAGAAAGCAGAGGTAGGAAGACCTGTTAGAGAGTTATTATAATAGTCCCAGTCATTGGCTCTGCACATTTGTATTATGGTGGTATCAATGAGGATTCAGATGATCCAAAAGAGGACATAGTTGCAAGAGACTTTTCAGAGCAGAAATGTCAGATTCTAATAATTGATTTGGGCCAGCTAGATGGTACCAAGTGAGTGCCAGGCCTGGAGTTAGTAAGACTTTACCTGAATTCAAATCTGGCCTCAGACACTTATTAGCTGTGTGACTCTGGGCAAGTCACTTAATCCTGCTCACCTTAATTTCTCCATCTGTCAAATGAGCTGAAAAAGGAAATGGCAAACCATTCCAGTATCTTTGTCAAGAAAACCTCAAACAGAGTCACAAAAAGTTGGAAACAATTAAAAAAAGATACAATAACAATTACTGGTTGGCTATGAGAGGAGCAGGAGATATTTCATCATTTAAAGAAGGTCCTGCCAGCTAAGTTCCAGCCTAAGCAAATAGAGTCTTTTAATGTGTCTGACTCCTAGATTCTTTAAATGTCTATGTTGGTTGATTCTCTGCAGCAATATTTTCCCATTTTAAAAGAAAAGGTAAACCTTATGTTCACTCTAGTAGTAGATTTGCCAAAGCAAACAGATAGCTGGCTCCTGCACAACTCTAGGAGAGTGACCTCATCATCACCTCCATAACAAGATCCACCTTCTTGGTCCAAGGTCTCAAATTTCAAAACAACTTCCAGTATCAGAAGCCCCATTTAGATTCACTGAAAGTGAATCATGCCAGTCAGCTCTGTCCTGGATTTTTCAGGGACCCTGTCATTTTTTGTTCCAAGGAAGAGGATGAGTAAGCTGTTTTGGTGAAACTGAGGTGAACCTCTGGCTATTGGGAAGGGAAGAAGCAGGTGTGAGAAAGCCTTTTAAGCAGTCAGATACCAGCCTGGCAGTTGGTGAATACAAGAAAGAGGTGACCAGCTTACTTTTTAGGACCATGATGCCAATTACATTGCCCCATTGCATCTTCTGCCAAGCAGTCCACATAATTAGCATTTATTGAGACAGAAACAGATGTACAGTGAAAGCCCGAGAGAGAGAGAGAGAGAGAGAAAGAGAGAGAGAGAGAGAGGGAGAGAGAGAGAGAGAGAGAATAGTGTATATAGCAAAGTATTAAATACTGTCTATAATTTTGGAAAAACAAGTATTAATAAACAAAAAGAATTTTTCCTTTTTCTCCTTTTCTCCATCACTCGGGAGATTTGGGTATCTTATTTTATTTTAGTCTTTACCAACAAATTTGCACAAAGCTGCTTTTAGCAGCATGCTTTTTAACATTTTGCATCTACTCTATTTAATATAAATGTCTTAAGGGGCATAGATAGGTTTAAAAATATAAAATTTCATGAAATCATATTTCCTTCTTACTTACTCAGTGGGGCTACCATAAAGGAAATGCTAGCCCATTTAGCAGATTAGCTTTTAATATGCTATTAAAAAATAAAAATAAATTGAAGCTACCAGAAAGTATGTGCATGGACTTGTGTTTTAGGAAGTAGTGGCTTTATTGTCCATAAAACATTTTAATGCACAGAGAGACTCTTTTATCCCTCTATTTATACAAGGCCCAATCAATTGACAGGACTAAGTCCTAAATAATCTGACATTAGTATTAAAACAAATATTTAAAGCATGAGTATCCATTATCCATGCATACTGGGACAATATGGATGGAGCTTTCTTCTTGGTGTTAAAACATATGCTGAGCAAAAAAATGCATTAGCAGAAGCCACACAGATTTGTAGAGTGAGATTGTCAGGAAGAACAGATTATAGCTTACATCACTTTTTCAGTGAGTAGCAGAAGAAAGATTGGGTGGTCATTTTAAAACTGATTACAGAGGCAGAGGATTAAATAAACTAACTTGTGACAAAGACGTTGTCTTTGCCTTTGCCTTTGATCGGTTGAGAACTGAAGGACATCTGTTAATGATGGATGGAACTGTACACTCTTCCAAGGTTCAGCTCCTAAGAAATACTGTGACTGGCAATGGATAAGTCATGTGAAATTCTCTCTTCTGGGCCCCTGAAGACCATGAATTAGGCAGTACAGTTAGCAAGTGAATTTGAATTAACCTTTAGTATTACCCCAGCTTCATTGTGGGGCTACTTGTATTTAAATTAGTGTAAAAAATAAAAAAGGTTGTACTTAGAAAAAAATTGCCTTTTATAGTCAAGAGTCTAAAAGTGTTTTACACCAAACTCTTTAGATTTTTCCAGTATCTGAGACATCATTTGGGCATTTATTCATATGCACACACAAAATATTTATTATAGAAATTTTAAAATGTAGGCCATAGAACACACATAATTCTTGCTTTAAAAGACATTTATAATCTGGCTAGAGGAAATTTGTGTGTATATATATATATATATATACTTATATCCACATGTGTATGTATTATTATTATGTGAGTAAGCTTTAACATTCATATATGTACACATATATACATACACAAAATCAATATACATTTATTAAATGTCAGACATTAATGTGCCAGGCATTATTGTAAGCACTGGGGATAAAAGAAAAATGCATAAGACATTCTCTTCCCTCAAGGAGCTTACCATCCAAAGAGGGAAACGACATGCAAACCAATATATACAAAGCATGTACAATAAATGTAAACCATATGATGGCACAGATCTGACAATTTCAACCCCTATTTAAAAATCTCCAGTGGCTTCCCATTTTTATTATAAGCAGGTTTAAATCTGGCTTTCTGGGCTGTTACCTAGAGAATTTTCTTATAATGAAATTAGACTCCGGAAATGTAGAGTAGACTCTGTTGAATTTGTTAATTTGGTGATATCTTTTGGAACTTGGTTTTAGAGGCTTGCAAAGAGAGGGGGCTGGTAAGATTCCACCTGGTATAGAAGAACATGAGTCTGGTTCAAACTCTAGGTCAGTTCTGGATGTCTGCTGTTCCTCTGTCTTTTCTTTTTGAAACTCTTGTAGGTTGCTATTGCAGGACAGAGTGTTCAGAGTTGGGGCAGTGGGGAGGCAGAGAAATTACAAAGAGCTCAGAGTGTCAGCTGGTAAGACAATACATCCACCAAAGCAGGACACCTTCTTTTCCTTCATCTCAGTCCTGGGTAAGGAAGAGAGCAGCCCCTCATTCACTGTTGAATTCATCTTATTTCTCTGAGGCAGTCATTGGTACAGTGCAGTGATTCCCAAAGTGGGCGCTACTGCCCCCTGGTGGGTGCTGCACTGATCCAGGAAGGCAGTGATGGCCACAGGTGCATTTATCTTTCCTATTAATTGCTTTCAAATTAAAAAAAATTAATTTCCAGGCGGCTAAGTAATATTTTTTCTGGAAAGGGGACAGTAGACCAAAAAAGTTTGGGAACCACTGGACTATAGTGGATGAAGTGCTAGCCTTGGAGTCAGGAAGATCCAAGTTCAAATCTGGCCTCAGACATTTACTAGCTGTGCAACACTGGACAACTCACTTAACTTTTGTTTCCCTCGGTTTCCTCAGTTATTAAATGGGGATAACAATAGCACCCACCTCACAGGATTGTTGTGAAGATAATGAGATAATATTTGTAAAAAGCACCATAGCACAATCCCTGGCATATAGTAGGTGCTTAATAAATGCTTATTCCCTTTCCTTATCCACCTCCTACTATGTTCCTCTCTCTACCCACCATCTTCTAGCAAGAGGAGGAGGTAGCTGATATCATACACTTAGACAAACATGAGCTTCTAGTAACTAGGAGAATTTATAAGAAGAGAGAGTCACACTTTATTCCTATATCTAAGCTCATGACACATGAAAGCTGAGCTTCCTCTGTGTGTATGTATGTGTTTTTTAAACTTAAGTAAACAACAATTCTAGCACTAGATCTGTATGCATGCTGGACCTGCCCCTCCACCCAGACAATCTCTTCGCCATGGGACATTATCCATTAGAAGTAGAACTCTACCCCAACTCTTACATGTAGGGCACACCATCTTGCTAAATAAGGAATACTCTAAAACCCCAGCTATTCCAAGTTATAAAGAGATTTCTGGGGGCAACTTCTCTGTAACTCTGTTTCATAATGTTGCCATTGAGGATGAAGACGTTAAATGACTAGTTCACAATTAGCTAAAATATATCAGAATATATCTTCCTGACCCCAACCAAGGCCAACCTCTCTAGTAATTATACCATATTGCCTCTCTGAAATACAAAATTCTTAACCTGATATGTAAAGCCCTATTAATATGATTCCCACCTAACTTTAAGTCTAATTTCTCGTTATTTTCTTTTATTCTTTCTCCATCTCAGTCAAATGAGTCTATTTGCTGTTCCCACTATAAACATTCTATCCCACCTCCATAGCTTTACACAGGTTATCTGCCATGCTTGAAATGGCTTCTCTCATCCTCTCTGCCTCTAAGAATCCATATCTTTAAAGTAATAGCTTTTTTGGTGTCATCTCCTATATGAAGCTTTTCCTGAACCTCCTTATTGTTAGCATTCTCATTCTTGAATTTATTTTTTATTCCTTTAATTTATATTTACAAATCTGTATACATATCTTATGCCCCAAGTAGAATGTGATCTCTCTGAAGGCAGGGACTGTCTTGTTTTTGTTTTTGTGTACTTAGCACCTGGCATAGTACCTTTTATATAACAAGAACTTAATAAATGCTCATTGAATTGAATCAAAACTACAAGCCAATGACATAACAAATGCCCTAAAGTAATATATGATTGACAAATAAGTGGTATAGGCAAAAGTACTATTAATTCATAAAAGAAAGAGCTCACTGTGAGGATTTTAGAAAAACCTGAGAGGACTTACATGAACTGATGCAAAGTGAAGTGAGCAGAACCAGGAGAACAATGTACACAGTAATAGCAACATTGTATGATGATCAGTTATAAATGATTTTATTGTTCTGATCAATATAATGATCCAAGATAATGCTGAAGGATTTATAAGGAAGAAAACCTTTCCATTTCCAGAGAAAGACCTAATGAAATCTGAATGCATATTGAAGCATAATTTTTGTTCTTTATTTTTCTTGCATTTTTTGCAACATGGCTAATATAGAAATATATTTTGCATTATTTGATATGTATAATTGACATTTAATTGACATAATTGGCATATTGCCTTCAAAATGGGTGGAGGAGAGGTATGAAGGAGAGAATTCAGAACTCAATTTTTAGAAAAAACCTTATGAATGATATATATGTTTACATAAACATATACAAATACATGTATCTGTGTGTATATGTATGTATAAGAGAATACCCAGATAAATAACTTCAGAACATGGGAGTGGATTCTCATTGCAGGATTAAGGAAAGGAAAGACATGAAGAAGAATTTCATAAGATTAAAAGGCATGAATAAATCTAGCCTGCACTGCTGGGAAAATATCCACATAAAAAAAATTAGGGCAATGAAGTGGTACAGTGGATAGACTGTTGGACTTTGAGTCAGGAAGACTCAGCTTTCAGAGTTAAAATCTGACTTGTGACATTTATTAGACGTGTGACTATGGGCAAATCACTTAACTCTATTTGCCTCAGTTTCTTCATCTGTCAAATGAGCTAGAGAAGGAAATTGCAGGCCATTCCAAGATCTTTGCCAAGAAAGGCAAAAATGGGATAAACTATGATTGAATAACAAAAGAAGAGATTATTGGAAATTAATTTGTTTTTTAATTTTTAAAGCAATTAATAGGAAAGATAAATGCACTGGTGGCCATCACCGCAGCCCTGGATCGCTGCAGCACCCACCACTTTGGGAGTCACTACATTAGATGAAAGTATGCCTACGGGTGTTGGAGAGAAATGCTTTATAACTTCTTATGTTGCTATGTTATTTCTGTAAATACCCCTTTAAAAAACTAATTGACATTAACTGGTTAAATGATTGTTATTGTTGCTGTTCAGTCATGTCTGATTCTTTGTGGCTTCATTTGGGGTTTTCTTGGCAGAGATTAATGGAGTAGTATGCCATTTCCCTCGATAGCTCACTTTACATATGAGGACCTGGGGCAAATACTTGCCTGGGATCATATAGCTAGGAAGTGTCTCAGGCCAGATTTAGGAAGCTGCGTTCTTCTTGATTTCAGAATCATAACTCTATTCACTGCACCACCTAGTTACCCTGGTTAAATGATACAAGGACTCTACTTACTGGTAAATAGTGATAATATAAGGGAGATCATCATTGTAAATGGCTGTAAACATTGGGGAAGGACATCTGGGAATGGGGACCTGAACTGATAGAATTAAAGAATCACCTTGTCTATCTTCTGCATCCTTGAACTCTGAGAGGAAACCAATTCATCAGGGCAAGTGGGAATTAGAATAAGTATCCTTAGAAAGTATATGGGCTATAATATTACTATTAATTTGCTGATTAATCTTCCTGCCTCAAATCTCTAGGCAGGCATGTGCAGTAATATCTCTCATAGGCTACATTCACCTCTCCCACTCCCAGCAAACATGTACACTTCTGGCTCTAGCAGGGTGCTCCTCTCCTGGTCAGACTCTGAACTCTGGAGTAGTTGCCTATAAAGAAAAGTTCAATCCCTGCCTCTTTTGCTTTTAGTATAATTGATAGTATAGCATGTATTGAGCAGATATGGATGGGTTATACTCTACTGTCTTCTAAACTTCCCTATTAATGTTAAAGACACCACCTTTAGCCTCCCAGTCACCCAGGTTCAAAACTTTGATGTTATGCTCAAGTCTTCATTCCCACTCACCTAAAATATCCAATCGGTTGTCAGGTCTTGTCATTTCTATCTCCTCAACAGCTCTCACATGTTTCCTTCTTTCTGTTTACACAGTTACTACCTTAGTTCAGGCCCTCATCACTGCTTGCCTGGATTATTTATTGCAATAGCATTCTAATTGGTCTCCTTACCTTAAGCTTCTCCCCACTCTAATCCATCTTCTCTACAACTGCCAAAGTGATTTTCCTAAAGCATAGATCTGACCATGTGAAAACCCCTTTTCATTAAATTCCAGTGGCTTCCTATCAACTCTAGAATCAAATCTTTTTTATCTTTATCTCACTTATATATCTCTCTCATTTATATTTTTAAAAAATTCTAATTTTGTATCTGTATTATAATGTATAAAATTAGTATAGTAGTGTATGTATATAGCTTATGTAAAAGTAAACATGTGTGTGGTGTATATTCAAAAGTTTCTTTTTTTAATGGATGTGGTATACAATTGAAAGTTTGGAAACCGGCAGGTAAGAGCATGATGCTAATGATGCCAGTGTTATGAGTTCAAGTCCCAAATGGGCAACTTAGCTTCACACAGAGCAAGTGTTCCTTGGTGGCAGGCTGAGTTCTTACCAAGACAGTTAGCATTTGGGAAATGTATACCATTGGTTCCAAGGCAACAGATTTCTGCCTCCAATTTTACCCATTTCTACTCTAGTTCATCCTACACGAAGCAGTCAGATTAATATTCCTGAAATAGCATTGGACATGCCATTTACTTCCTCTGAAATCTTCAGTTGCTTCTCATTGCCTAAAAAATAAAGTTCTATCTTTAGCCTATTATCAAAATTTTTACCACAATCAGCCTTCGAATATGCTATTTTTATATACTAGCATATTTTCCACCTTCTTGTTGGTTATCTATACTATATATTCCAAAATATTCATAAAAAACTTTTTATGGTAGCAAGAAACTAGAAGATGTATGTGGGCTGGCCAAAAATTATGCAATGTGAGTATAATGAAATATTTTTATGAGACAAAAATAAGGAATTCAGAAAAAGACATATCAACTGATATAGAGTGAAGCAAAGGAGGAGCAAGGGAAAAACATACACATTTACTGCAACAATGTAAATGAAAGCATGATTAAAATAAATGTGACTGAACACAGATTAATTATACCAATCTGTCTTGGTTCCAGAGGAAAAAAGAATGAAATATTCTTTTGTTGTCTAGGAAAAGGGGCAGAGCACTATGGTGTGAAATATTGTAGATGAGCCATAGGGTTCAATTGTATGGAGGCATGGGGAGTGAAGTGGGTCATGAAATGATACATAAAAAATCATTAATTTTCAAAAAATTATTTAATCTAGTAATGGAAATCAAGTGTAAGCAGATGAAATGATTTTGGAGTAATAATGGGGAGTAAACAAGTGGAAGTGATTATTTTAAAAGACAGTGAAAAACTGATTTAAAAGATGTAGCTTTACATTTTAATTTTCAGAGAATCTATCTGTTCTAGGTTAGAAAATGTCTTCCTTTTAGTTGGATAAACTTGGAATTCTCCTTACCCTTCCTAAAACACACATGTACACACACACACACACACACACACACACACACAAGCAAGCAAGATGTGTGGAGAAAAGGAATCTTTTTCACAACTAAATCTTTTGTAAGATTTCCTTTCATGGCCCCAGGTGCCACAGGACAGCTGCTGATATTTAGCTATGTTCCGCACCAGCAGTTCTAGCATTTGGGAAGTGAAATTCATTTTTCCCCATAGCTTATAAAGGCCTGAGGGTAAAGAAGGTGAAGAAAACAGGTCTTAGAGGACTAAGTATTGGAAGTGGCAAGCAGTTACTCAACTGTGTCTCTAGGCACTTGTAGTATGAAAGATTTACTTTAATAAGGAAATCATATAGACCTCACATAAGAATACGATTTTCACTTACTCAAATAATATAATATATAGAATTTTTGGATTTCAGCTCTCCATTTTGCCTCACCTTTTTCCCCAGTTTTAGTGACCAAAGAAGGAAAAGGTCTCTTTTCTGTTACTTAAATGAGATCAGACAAAAAATTGTAAACACGTTAAGCTGGAAGAGCACATTTACATAGGTTGGGAAATGTTCTGAAGTTAAGGGCATAATGACTGAAGAAAACTAGTTTGTAAAAGTTGCAGAATTATGTTACATAATATTTGCATTCGTGGGAAATTAATTATGGTCCAAAATCTTGGGTTAGGAATATAATTAAATTGATTAGTGTCATAGGATAGAAAAAAAAGCAAAGTTTGTGACAATTACCCATGACCAGCCCAGAAAGGCTCTTGTAGGAACATTTAAAACATAAGCCTTTGTTCGGTCAATCTGCTGCTTTCAGGTCAGGTGCAACCTGTGGTGTGGCTGAAATATTTCAAACAGTCAATCACAAATGTGTCATTTGACCTGCTGTTCTTCCAAAGAGGTATGAAAAATGTGTTTCTTGCTGAGATAACCTGGAATCAAATAAACATAATCTCTTTAATTCATTCTAAATAGTTCCATATTTTAAGCCTAAACACAATAGAACACAAAGCTTCTAGCTTTAAAAAAGGAAGTTTGTGTGTGTGTGTGTGTGTGTGTGTGTGTGATGTTTGTTTCCAGTTTGTGTTATTTTAAGAGTATAATTTGCTGTTAAAATTAAGAGGACCATTTTCATTCTACATAGACAAAGAGATGATCATACTCCTTAAATGGGTCATTTCTATGCAAGTACTGTTAATATATATGTATGTATGCACACACAAATATGCATATACCCTGAACAAGGACAGGTATATGTCATATATAATACATATTATCTTTGAGTAAGTGTGTTTGTATATGCAAATATATATGTAGAATATATGTATTTATATATCTACATATAATATCTGATAGACAAAGGAAAGGCTTTAAGTAAGGCTTACAGCCTGTTGAACAGTATTTTCTCATGCAAAACTGATTCTGATTCTTCTTTTTTTATTTATTTGTAATAATGGTGTTCGTTCAAGTTTGTAATAACCTCGACACGAGTGAACACAATTTGTTTTAAGTATTACATGTATTACTCTCTTCTCTCTATCATCTTTAAACAGAATCTCTCTGAAGAGGAAATCTAAACATAGTTTTGATTTAAGAAAAAAAAACTTTACTAAAGCCCCGCTGGGTCAGGGGTTCAGGATGTTCTAAGATAATCATTTTTGTTTGTTTGCTCTTGGCATGGAACACTGCCTTGGATAATGGAAGAAGAAAATGGAGTATGATTTCTTCTGAGAAGAGAAGTGTAAGGTTTAGAATGATCATGCAATGTTCTGTTAAGGTCCTATACCATCAGGAATCAAGAATAACCTTTTGCCCAAACAAGGAATCTATTTTGTCATGCACATTCTTCTAGCAAAGCCAGTAACCTCAAATACTTGCTGTGTTCAATGGCCACTAGAGTATGCTCTGGTGCCATAAGTCCCAGATTTAAAAAAAAAATTGAAAAGGAAAAAAATAGTCAAAGAGCACTTTTAATTATCTGCAAAGGTTTTCAAATCTTAATCACTCAAATAAACCTTAAATGATTTTTTTAGGATCAGTTTGTTGCAACCAATTGTGTCATGTAAAGAAGAGACAAAGACAAGTCACATCCATGAATATGGTGATGATATTTCAAGTGAGTAGTCAGGTGGTTTTGACTGAATGGACTTGTTCAACTACAGTGGAATAATGAGAAATATTTGGCCCTGAACAGCAATTGTAGAACTTGTCAGTATAGGTGAACATATCCAGCCCTCAAACTTGCTGGGTGGGATTTACCACTATGACAAGTGAAAGGCCAGGTCAGTGGCAGGGATCATCTCATTTAGTCTCATTCTAACTTATTTTTCTCTGCCTTTTGTTATTTCTTCATTTAACAATATGAGGAATTGATTTTCAGCAATTAAACCTTTCCTCAAATATTTAAAGAGAAATGTAGAAATTTCTCTTAAGTGTAGAAATGCTGGGTTTATGGAGCCCCAGGAGTCTTCAATAATTATCTATGAGCATTTCTTATGGAATTAGCAGGACCTTTCACTAGAGAGTATATGCTAAAAGAACTCATCATCTTTACCCCAATGCAGTCACCTCTTCTAAATTCCTTATTACTGCCAAGGGATCATCAGTCAGGCTTGCAGTCCTTGACTCCTTACTCTCATTTGCCCCACAAATCTAATCTATTGCCAGATCATGTTTCTAACTTCACAGTATCCCTTTGTATGTGCCTTTCTCAGCCACTCACACAGTCATGACCTTAGTTCAGGCCCTCATCATCTCTTGCTAGACTATTTCGATAACCTTCTCACAGGTCTTTCTGCCTCAATTCCCCTCCCCACTCTCTTCTTTACTCAGTTACCAAGGTGAATTTTAGAAAATACAGTATAGGTTGGACCACCTTACTCAGTGAGCTCCAGTGGTCTTCTGTTATGTCCAGGATCAAATATAAAGCCATCCATGGAAATCTAGAGAATATATGAGACCTGGCCCTTGCTTTCATGGTTGCTTATACCTTATGCCTGCAGGTAGGTACTCTGTGATGCAACTATATTAGTCAACTTGCAGTTCCTTAACTGCAATACTCTACCTCCTTTCTCCATATCTTTGTATTAACCTGTCTTTCATGCTTGGAGTGTTTTGCCCCCTCTGCAACTTCATTTCCTTGGCTTTCTTCAAAACATAGCTTAAAATCCATATTATACAGGGGAGGGTTTTCTAGTCCTTCCTCTCTAGTCTATCCCCACTTACTAGTTCCTTTCCCTATTAGATTAGCTTCCATTTATTTTATATGTACATGTTTATATACAAATATATGTTTTATATACCAAATTATTTACATGCCATCTCCCTTATTAGAATGTATTCTCCTTGGGTCAGCTGGGGGGGGGGGAGTGGGTTTCAATGGACAGAGAGCCAGGCTTAGAGACAGGAGATCCTGGGTTCATGTCTGGTCTCAGACACTTCCTAGCTATGCAACCCTGGGCAAGTCATTATTGCCTAGCCCTTACCACTCTTCTGCCTTGAAACTGATACTCTATCAATTCTAAGACAGAAAGTAAGGACTTAAAAGAAAAAAAAAGAAAAAGAATATATATTCCTTGAGAGGTAAGATTGTTGTTGTTTTTCTTTGTGTCTCTGGTCCTTAGCACAATGCAAAAAACATAGTAAATGCTTAATAAAATGTTTGCCAACTAACTTACTATATAGTAGCTGTAATTATTAATGGAGTGTAATAGAGTTGTACTGTAAACCCAAAGTTTCTTGACTTAGGAAACATTCAGAGGATAGTTAGGAATTTCTAAAGTCTAAATCTTCAATATGGCAATTTCCACAAAATTTAGCCAGGTTGATGACAAAATTACAAAGAACACTAAATTTGGAGTCAGACAGATTTGGGGCTTAAAATTTACCTTTGTCAGTGACTACCTCTAGACAACATAAAAATAAGATAATCTTTTTGGACCTCAGCTTCTTATCTGTAACATAAAGGAGTTGGATTAAATTACCTCTAATATCTCTGACAGATGTTAAGTCTACAAGTCCAAAAACAATGGTCCTAGCTACTGGACTGAATAAACTGATCACTTTCATTTTGAATAGATGAATTATTTGTGCATGTTAATATACCAAGAGAACTTCTCTTTTTTGGTTAATAAGCATTGTCCATGGGCACAATACTATGCTTATATTTTCTTAGATAAATTTTAATTCTAGCATGATAAAGCTATGGCAATATCAAAGAGAAAAATTCTCAACATTTTATGGAATATATTTCTATATAAAAACTATAAATGAATGAAAAAAATTAAACATTTACTATGTGCCAAGCAAAAAGAGCACAAAAGCATGGAAGCAACAGACTCTTCCATTAGTTGATATTCCAATAGAGGAAAACTACATATATAAGAAAGTGATGACTAGGGAAGGAAGTTACATGGATGGGTAGTAGAGTCCTAGGGCAATTGATGGACATGTCATTACCATGAATAATAATGTTGATTTAATGACTGTTCTCAGAGCTGGAGATAGAAAAGGGGGAAAGGGAGGGGCAATTACCTAATGGCATAGGAAAGAAATGTCTGGAAAATGGTGACAACCACTTCCTGACACCAGAAAAGGCAATGTGTTAGTTCACCAATCAAAGTCCAGGAGTCACAGTAATGGAGCCTTTGGTTCCAAAGGGAAGGAATCTAGAAAGTGGGTGGCATGGCTGGGAGAGGGATAGGAAGTGGTGGTTATCTTATTTGTAAATCACTGCCCTAAAAAAGGCAATTCAATGTGTTACTTGCACTGACCAATGGAAAAATACCATTCATCCAGTGTAACCAAATCCCAACATAACATTATTAATTATCCTGAGACACAAATTGGAAGCTTGTGTCCCATTAGTGGTCACTACTTTGAGTAATACCTTTTGGAGGTGCTGATGAGTGGTGAAATAATTTAGCATAGGTTGGAAGAAGAAGAGATGCAGCATACTAGAGTGCAAAATGCTAGATTAGTAGACAAAGGACCTGGATTTGCATTTCAGTTCTGCCATATATGTGTCAATTTGGGCAAGATGCTTCAGTCTCTCTAAGTCTCAGTTTCCTCATTTGTAAAATAAGGGAATTCAATTCAATTTAACTCAATGAGCATTTATTACCCATCTAGTTTGTGCCAGCCACTGTGTTAGGTACTAAGGATATAAAGACAAAAAATTATTCCTGTTGACTCAAGGAGTTTACATTCTGTTAGGGAAATCTAACATATATATGGATAAGTAAATACAAAGTAATATGGGGAAAGAGAAGGAAAAGAGCAGTGCCAAATGCTGGATATTAAAAAAAAGCCTTGTGTAGGAGGAAGGCACTTTACTTGAGTCTTGAAGAGAACTAGAGAATCCAAGGAGAAGAGAGCAGAAAGAGCATTCAAAGCATAGAAGGATATCTTATGCAGGGGCACAGAAAAGGAAGCTAGAATCTTTTTAGAAAAAGTAAGGACAGTTTAGCTACAATATAAGGTATATGAAAGGAATAATAGGAAATAACTCTGAAAAATGAGGCTAGAGACAGATTTTTAGGACCTTCAAAAAATCAAAGGAAGAAGTTTGAATATGGTCCTAGAGACGCTGAATAGCGAATAGTCACTGAACATTTTTGTGTGAAGGTATTACATGATCAGGCTTGTGCTTTAGGAATATCATTTTGACAGTTGTGTGTAGAATGACTATTTGAATGAAAGGCAGATTAGAGAAGAGAAAGACTAGAACTGGGAAACTAATTAGAAAGATATTACAAATGTCCAGAGAAGGATAATGTGGACCAGAACCAGGTCATTTGATTGAAGAGGAGGAGAGAGTCGTGAGAGATATTGTGGAAGCCAATTGAACAAAATTGGAACATGATTGGACATGGGAGTGGAGAGAAGAGAAAAGGAAGAATTGAGGTCAACTCCAAGGTTGCAAACTTGGGTTCTAAAAGGATGATAGTGCCTTCACCATAAATAGGGAAGGCAGAAGGCAGGCAACTTTTCAGGGAAAGATACATGTATTATCCCCATCTCCCTCAGTAAAATATAAGTTCTCCATGGGCAGGGTGACTTTTTCACTTTATCTTTGTGGCCTGGGTGCCTAGCATAATATTTTGTAAGAATGAGCTTAATAAATGCATGTTACATTGATTGGGATTAGAAACCACCAGATGATCCAACTAGGGTGAGCTCTTAATATTCTCCCTCTTTGCATCTGTGCAATATACTGTGGTCTTTGTCTTCCTTCAAGCAAGAGTATTTTTCCTGCCTTTTGTATCAAGTACAAAGAGATGTAGTTATGGCTCTAGTAATAATGAATACTGAAATAAAAGAAAGGAAATTAATCAAGAGATGAGTAGAACCCAGGAGTAGGAGGAGTCAAAGATGATTTTCAGGACACAAACATACCACAGAGAATAATGATGCCATGTATAGAGATTAGGAAGTCAGGAAAAGATGTAGCTTTAGGGTTAAATATATGTAAGGATAGGATTATCTCTTTCATTCACCAGAGAGTAGGGTAGCTATTTATGTGTACCTATGGAGGTGGAAGGTGGATTGCAAGGAGCCTGAGGAGAAGGGTAATGAATTAGAGGCAGTAAGTATAGACTATTCATTTAAGAATTTTGAAAGTAAAAGTGAAATAGAGATAGGAAGACAGCCTATAGAGCAGGGGTCAGCAATGTATGGCTCTCGAGCCATATCTGGCTCCACCTCTGCCAGTAGGGGCAGAGCTCCAGGATGTGCCCCAGGGGGCCCTTCAGCCCCCGCCCCATATTCCAGCACCTTCTGCCTCCATCCTCCTCCTTCCGCAGGCGTTTATGGCTCTCAAGGCCAAAAAGGTTGCCAACCATTGCTATAGAGAATAGTAGAGTGTTGTAACAATGTTTATTACTTCTGATTCTAAATAATTGGGGGGTAGAGAGGTGGGTAGAATAGAGATTCTAGAGAATCTGACAATGGATGTATGAAGTAACAAAAACCAAAAACAATTTTATTCTGAAAATGCTGGCACACATGTAAATAATTTGTGAAATATTTATTCTACTAGATGATGTTTCTATTTTCATTCTGCTCACCAATTTATTCCAGTTAATTTCTTTTCTGACCCTGAGTAGAAAGAGAAAAGTTTTTGTTATATCAAATTTCATTTACTAAGGTAGATTTAATACTATATCTTACAGTGTTTCTTTGCCTTAAGTATAATGCTTCCTTGAAAATATACATCAGTATTTCTGTTCCATTGTTGCCTTTTCATGCTTCCTGTTGTCAAAAGGAGCTTTGGAACTTTGGAGCAGGCTTCTGGCCATGATATGATTCAGGTCTACAAGACTCAAAGTTTGAGTTCCCCTAATTGGCTACTGATAAAATCAGTCTTTCTAGCTTCTTATAATACAGACTTTTTTTGCTTCATTCCAAGATTGCAGTGGGGGAGGGGTTGCCTGGCTCCATTCCTCCACCTTGATCTCCAGAAGACTATGAGCACATTGTGGAGATCACATGTTCTGCAAGTCTGAGTCTGGGTTATGGTTGCTTCTTTTGTATTTCCTTTTCTAAGTAAGTAGCCAAACAGTAACTTCAAGAAAGATATGTCCAGGAGGTGACCTTGTGAATTCAAAGGGCTGGGAAGTCTATGAGTTCTGCTAATGTTCTTGGAGAGAGGCAGAGGAAGCCTATGCAATAGAGAGGATGATCATAAAGAAGAGGAGTGACCCAGGCCAATCAATCAGCAGATAAGTAATGGGAGTGTATAGACAGTTCAGTGCTCAGGTGAAAAGTAAAATATCCAATTAGCAATCTTGAAAAACTGCTTTATGTTCTGATGAGACTTAAATATTAACCTCCCATCACACTGGAAAAGTAGTTGTAAATTTACTTAATCTTGTTAATGTTAGCTTTCTTTATTGCTTCACATTTCTTTTATGTATGTGTGTAGGAATAAATTACCTCATACACAATTCATATTGTGCCTTCAATACCTCTTTTATTCTCTGTTTTTGGGAAACTCCTGGGCTTCTGAGTCACCATTTAATTTACTATAATTAAAATTGTCTCTAGGGTAGCCAGAGTGAGGGACTTAATGAGCCAATGTGTGAAAAAGGCAGCTCTCCTTCACTAGAGAACAGGCTTCCTAGGATTGAATCTGGTCCAAACTCCAAGTCTCAGTAGAGAATAGAAAATGGGCAAGTGCCTCAGCTCCTGTGGCTAGATATGCATATGTATACATTTATTATATATGTATTTTGGGGTCTAGATATGTGATTTCATTAGTGTAGGGAACTCATGTGGTAACTCCCTCTATCCTAAGCAATTTATCTATAATTTAGTCATATATATATATACACACATATATATACACACACAGATATATATACAGAAACACAAAAAGTACATATCTATGTGTATATATACACCTATACATAAATACATATATATGTGTATACACACACACATACACACATAATATATATATCATAGTGGATCCTAGGATTGAAAACTAAGACTCATCTAGTCCAACTCTCTAATTTTGCTGAGAAAATTTAAATTCAGGGGTTTTTATTTAGTCTTTATTTTTTGTTCCTGAAGTTTTGGGACTTTTTGAAAAAAAATCTCTTATCAATAAGACAAAATCCCTTTCTATGTTATGTGATGGATAGTTTATATATTATCTTGTCTGAAAGCAACAGAATGCAAAAGATGACTTAGGACCTTTTCAACCCTACTAAGCCATACAGTCATGATTTCCCAGTTCTTTCTGAATCCTGTAGGAAATATTTTCAGTCATGTTATTCTGATCTCCTTTACTTTAATAATATTAATAACTTCATTCTGATATAGCTCCTGAGATTAGAATGGAAAACAGTATTGACAGGTGGGGTACCTATGTGGTGCAGTGGATAGAGTGTGGGGCATGGAGTCAGAAGACTCCCTCTTCCTAAATTTAAATCTGGCCTTAGATAATTACTAGCTGTGTGATCTCAGGCAAGCACTTAACATTGTTGGTCTCAGTTTCCTTATCTGTAAAGTGAATTGGAGATGGAAATGGAAAATCAGTATCATTGTCAAGATAACTAACCTCAAATGGGGCCAGAGTCAGGCACAACTGAAACAATTAACCAACAACAAAATTGATGGTTGGATGATTATAATTAAAACTTCTTTATAATCTGGGTTACTTTTCCATGTATGAGGTCATTTTAGAAAAATTGTAAATGGTAATATAGCTTGTTTTGCCACGTTTTGTCAGTTTCTTTTTCTACTGACAACTAGAAACTGGAATCATGGTTTGGAGTTTCCATTACAGATATCTTTAATTCAAGGTAATAACAGTAATAATATTGGCTACTTTTAATTCTTTCTATTATTTTATATGATTTTTTTGTTGTAAGACCTCAGAGTGCTTTACAGACAACTGTCAACATAGCTAAATACATTTGTACAACTGGGAAGTAAAATCAACAGTTTAGAACTGTAAGGAAACATAGAAATTATTTAGTCCAAACCACTGATTTTACAAATGATAAAACTGAGACCCAGATAGGTTAAGGTCATAGTTGCTGCCTAAGGTGAAGTTGAATTGTGATTTGAATCAAGTTTTCTTATTCCAAATCCAGCTGTAGGATTATTTTTTTTTTTACTCTTACCTTCTATCTTAGTACTAATTCTAAGAGAAGAGCAGCAAGGGTTAGATAATTGAGGTTAAGTGATTTGCCCAGAGTCACAATTAGAAAGTATATGAGATTAGATTTGAATTCAGGTCCTTTAGACTCCAGGTCTGATGCTCTATCTATTATGCTAGCTGAGCCTCAATTATTTTTTTTAATCCCTCCTATCATACCCTTTCATCTCTAAAGCAAGAACAAAATACACACACACACATACACACACATACACACACACACCTTGTAACACATAAACATAGTCGAGAATATAAGTTCCCATATTGATCATATCCAAAAATGTGTCTCATTCTGCATATAAATCCATCACCTTTAAAGTACATAGCATTCTTTATGGTCAGTCATTTAGAAACAGTTCGTCAATAAAATTGATCAGAGTTCTTATATCTTTCAGAATTGTTTATTTTTGCAATATTGCTATTAAAATTTTTCTCCTAGTTTTGAACTCTTCACTTTGCATCAGTTCTTACAAATCTACTCAAATATGAAACTATACCATCTCTTGCTAATTTCATAGAGAACAATAGTATTCCATTATATTCATGTATCATAATTTATTCAGTCATTCCCTAATTGGTAGGGTCAACTTCAGTTTCCTATAATTACATTAAGTAAAATTCCATTTATTTCTTTATTATTGTGGTTTTAAACAGAAACGGGTATTGCATGTTATCAAAAACTTTTCTGTGTTGATCTAAACAGATAGTTTTTGTTATTGAGTTCATTTTGTTTATAGTTTTCTTAACACTATATCAGCCAACCATGTAATTCATTTATAAATCCAACTTAATCATAATGTTTAATTTTTGTGATATGTTACTGCAGTCTCTTATTTATATTTGTTCTTAAATGTTCTTAGGTATATTGGTCTATTGTTTTCTTTCTCTATTTTGATTCTCTCTAGCTTTGGTAATAAGGCCCAACTTGTAACATGGGAAATATTTGATAGGATCCCTTCTTTTGCTACTTTTACAAATAGTTGCAAAGTATTATAATTAATTATTCTTTGACTATTTGATATTCATTTATGAATTCATTTGTTCTTGGATTTTTTCTTTCAGCTCATTTGCTATTTATTCAATTTCTTTTTCTGTGATTGGGAGTTTTAATTCTCAATTTATTTTATTTCATATTTTTGTAAATATTTGAACATTTCATTTATGTTGCCAGCTTTGTGTATAGTTGAGCAAAAAATTTTAATAATATTCTTTATTTTTTATTATGAATTTAATTTTGTTTTCTCTTTCTTTTTTTCTTTTAATCAAATTAGCTAATGTTTTATCTATTGTTTTTTAAAATAGCTCCTGGTTTTACTTATTGATTCAAGGATATTTTTAAACATTTTCATTATACTTTGATTTTCTGGATTTTGATTTTGGTGAGTTTTTTTTTGTTTGTTGCACATCCATTTCATTAATGCTTTTTCTCTCTGTTATTGATGAAAGTCTTTGGAAATAGAAATCCTCTCCCGATGATTGCCCTTTGATCCAGCCATACAATTGCTGGGTTTGTACCCCAAAGAGATCATAGAGAAAAAGACTTATACAAAAATATTTATAGCCTCACTCTTTGTGGTAGCAAAAAACTGGAAAATGAGGGTATGGCCTTCAATTGGGGAATGACTGAACAAATGGTGGTATATACCGGTGATGGAATACTACTGTGCTCAAAGGAATAATAAACTGGAGGAATTCCATGTGAATTGGAATGACCTCCAGGAATTGATGCAGAGTGAAAGGAACAGAGCCAGAAGAACATTGTACACAGAGACTGATATACTGTGGTAAAATAAAATGTAATGGACTTCTGTACTAGCAGCATCGCAATGACCCAGGACAACTCTGAGGGACTTATGGGAAAGAATGCTAACCATATTCAGAGGAAAAACTACAGGAGTGGAAACAGAGAAGAAAAATAACTGCTTGAACACATGGGTTGATACTGACATGATTAGGAATGTAGACTGGAAATGACCACAACAATGCAACTATAAATAATATGGAAATAGGTCTTGATCGATGACACATGTTAAAACCAGTGGAAATGCACGTCAGCTATGGGGGAGGGGGCTTGGGGTGTGTGTGAAGGGGAAAGTAAGAACATGAATCATGTAACCATGGAAAATTTTTCTAAAAAATAAAATGTAAAATGCAAATAAATAAATAAATGGATGAGTAAATAAATAAATAAATGCATGGGGGGGAAAAAAAGAAAGAAATCCTCTCCCAGGACTGCTTTCATTACTCTCTCAAATTTTGATATGTTGTCTCATTTCTGTCATTATTTTTTTTAAACCCTTACCTTCTGTCTTGGAGTCAATACTGTGTATTGGCTCCAAGGCAGAAGAGTGGTAAGGGTAGGCAATGGGGGTCAAGTGATTTGCCCAGGGTCACACAGCTGGGAAGTGTTTGAGGTCAGATTTGAACCTAGGACCTCCCGTCTCCAGGCCTGACTCTCAATCCACTGAGCTACCCAGCTGTCCCCTCTGTCATTATTTTTAATGGAATTTTATATCCTTTTTATTATTTGTTCTTCAATCCATCAATTTTTTTTTATTCTCCAGTTGATTTGTAATCCTTTTTTAAATTGAATTTTTATTTCATCGTAATCAGTAATGGATGTATTTAATGACTCTTTTACATTTGCTTGTGAGATTTTTATGTTATAATTAATTTTTAAAAGTGTCATGGACAGCTTAGAAATACACACATTCTTTTTAATTCTCTTTGAATAATCACTCAAAGTCTGTCATATCTAACTTTTCTAAAATTTTATTGAGGTTCTTAACTTCTTTCATATTTGGTTAGTTCTAAAAGACATATTTTTAAGACTCCTCACAATCATAATTTACTATTTCTCCCAGTAACTCATTTACTTTTTCATTTAAGTGGTTATGCCAATTGTTGCCTTTATGTTTAAAAATTGAAACTAGTTCTTTTCAGCAAAATATACTTCTCTGTTTACTTTTTTGGTCTACTTTTGTAGGAATCTTATCTGAAATAATTATTTTACCTCTGCTCTTTTGAGGTTAGTTGAGTCATAAAGGATTTAGATCTAACCCCTTATTGTAACTGTCTGTTTTGTAAACAATATAGTAATGGATTCTATTTTCTGTTTTCATTCATTTTACATTAGTTCATATCATTCCCTTTCAGTTATGATCATTACTTGTATACTTCTCTCCCCCATATTAAACCTTTTTCTTTTTCTCTTTGCTCCATACTCCATCTTTATCCAAACTGTGGCTTCTTACTTGAATTTTTTTTCTTCCTTATTGCTTTTGATATTTTTTTCTTTCATCTAGAAACTGATTTTGGCAGTATTTCTTGATAGTTTAATTTCGGAAATTCTCCTAGGAGATGATTGATGGATTCTTTTTATTTTCACTTTGCTCTCTTGTTCTAATATGTCTGGGTAGTTTTCTTTCATTTTTTAAAAATAAATTTTTCAACTATTAAGCATTTACTTTAACTTTAACTTTCCCCCATGCACTGAAAAGAAATGTAGAACTCATTCTACACATTAGTCCACCACTTGTAAGTCATGAGATGGGCAGCATTCTTCATCAGTTCTTTGGAATAATGATTTCTTGAAACATTATTTCTAGGCTTTGGGGGGGGGGTGAGGTCAGATTTCACAAATTTTGAGTAAATAAGTTGGGTTTTATGTACAGTTATCTTATTTCTCCTTCCTCCCATTTCCCCCCTCACCCCATTTTTTCAATCTTTTGACTTATCTCCTGGGGTCATTAACCTCTGTTTAGTTCATTCTGGTTTTCAGGGAGTCTGTTACTCGAGCCAGGTTTTGTATCTCTTGAGCTAAGCAATGCATTATTTTTCTTCAGTTAACTTTTTCTACTGCTATAGGAAGTGTAATTAATTCAAAGGCTAAATCTTTAACGAGAGCAGTCATTCTCATCTTCTTTTGTATGAATATATCCATAATTAATTGTTGAAATGCATAACTCAGACTGCCCTTGTTTTTTCTATTTTTTAGGAGATTTTCTGTCAGTATTTTTTGCTTAATTGCTACTTTGTGTCAAAAGGGACAGCTATTCTATAGGTAGGGAGAAAGGGTTCATTATGGGAAGATTATGTGAGAAATTACTATGTATAGACAAAATACATTACTAAAACATTTTTAAAGCAAGCAAAATCTTTTTATTCATAGTTTTACAATGTTTCATTATATTTTTCCCATACCCAGCATGTACATCATAATATTATCATCTCTGATGTCTTTTCTAGATACTAATTCTCTGTGACAGTCTACTCATTAACTGCTGCAAATACTGAGCTATGTTCTCTTCTGTGAGTATAATTCTCTTTTCTCTCTTTTTTTTTTGCAGGGGATGGGGGAAAATGTACTTGTTGGTAGATGATCTTTTTTTATGGTTTGTGTGTTCCCATAGACATTCAAAAGTGATGATAGAAAGTTCTAGAAAGAAAAACATGACTGATATAGTGCTTGCAGGACTGGGGGCCTTTGCTATGAAATAAAAAGTGTTTGCAGACTAACTTTGTGAGGATCATATGTAAAAACCACAAACCAATGAAGCATGTGACTGCAAGTGGGGGATATATACATACATATATATATATATATACATATATATATATATTTACTTCTCTAGCAAGGATGATAGAGCCTAATGTGCATACAAGCTTCCTGATAAGGGGCATGCATTGGCACCATAGGATAAGGAAGCATACTCAACCCTTCAGAAATTCAGAACTTTGTGAGTTGTTCAGACAATAAAGATCCATGGTGAATGTGGAATATCTATTCCTTAGTTTCACATGGTCTACCTCCCAGCAGAGTATAATAGGTGATGTGTTGTTTTCAGTGTGAAGAACTTGCTAATGCTCATTCATTAGTCATTGTTTTTTAAAAATATATATAATTTAGATAAAATAAATATATAAAAGTCTATTTTGTACATTAAGAACCTTTTCTAAAATAGATCTCAATCTCTTTTAGGAGAAATATAAATTGGGCGGGGAGGAAGTATGACTACTCTCTTCAGGGTAAGCACCCCTAGGGTTGAATTTAGTATGTAAGTCCAGAGTCTTTTGAATTTCTCTATACTGCTAGTTAATATTTCAAAACATCCCATAGGCAACTGACACTTGTAGCTGTTTTTTGTCTTCCTTATATTGACATTATTCACTCTCTATTCATATATATTTTCATGATTGTTTTTTATTATTCATTAATGAACAAAATTATTACTGGGGCAGCCAAGTGTCACTTTGAAGAGAGCACTGGGCCTGCAGTCAGGGAGATCTCAGTTCAAAGCTGGTCTCAGACACTTACTAGCTGTGTGACCCTTGGCAAGTCACTTAACCACTATTTGCCTTAATTCCTGAACTATAACACAGGGACACACTGGAGAAGGCAATGGCAAATCATTCCAGCTTTTTTTGCTAAGAAAACCCTAAATGTGGTCACACAGATCAGGGCACAATTGGACAATTGAACAACCAAAACAAACAAAAATTCCTATATTTTATATAATTTGGAACTTTTATTTTTTTGGGGTCTTCATCTCCTTCAGTTATATTCAGGATCAGAATCACTGGGTCAAATATTATGCATTGTTCAGTGACCTATCTCTTCTTCTTTTTTTTTTAAACCCTTACATTCCGTCTTGGAGTCAATACTGTGTATTGGCTCCAAGGCAGAAGAGTGGTAAGGGTAGGCAATGGGGGTCAAGTGACTTGCCCAGGGTCACACAGCTGGGAAGTGTCTGAGGCCAGATTTGAACCTAGGACGTCCCATCTCTAGGCCTGGTTCTCAATCCACTGAGCTACCCAGCTGCCCCCTACCTATCTTTTCTGAGTAGTTGATACAGATCAGTTTCATTGACACTCTGACACTTGCTATCTTCCCACAGCCATTTCAGCATTAACTATTTGTCTTTTATCATTTTTATCAATTTGGTGATTATGACATAAAACCTCAGAGTTTTTAAAATTTACATTTCTTATATTAGTAATTTGGAAAAATTTTCATAAAATTATTAGTAAATTTATTTTAGAAGTGAACAGTATTGTTATTGCCAATTAATAGATGAAGACGGTTAAGGGATTCACCCAAGGTAACATAGCTTGATCAAAGAAGAATGAGAATCAGAGTTTAGGTTTCTTGACTTTTAGTGCAATACTTTTTTTAAAGTACTTTTTCCTGGGGGCAGCTGGGTAGCTCAGTGGCTGGAGAGCCAGGCTTAGAGGCGGGAGGTCCTGGGTTCAAATCTGGCCTCAGACACTTCCCAACCATGTGACCCTGGGCAAGTCACTTGACCCCCATTGCCTACCCTTACCACTCTTCTGCCTTGGACTCAATACACAGTATTGACTCTAAGATGGAAGATAAGGGCTTAAAAAAAAAGTACTTTTTCCCTAAATTATGAATTTAAAAAAAAAACCAAACATGAACATTTCAACATAGGAAATGCTGTGAGGAAGACTATTTAGTATTAGTTACATATAGTTTATATGGACCTAGCAGGAAGGGCTGGAGCATTCCAAGATGTAATGAAGGAGCAGGAAGTAGGGCTTGTGCTCTGAGAGAGACTCCGTTAGTGGTTGGCACAAACTGTTGCTAGCCCTGGGAGATCTCAGAGTTAAGGACACCCTGCATCCAGTTTCCCTGGGATCCTGAGTGGTGGTGGCCTTCAGCAAGTGGACAAGACCTGCAGTGCTGCACCAAGTGGAGGAAGGGTTTGGGATCTGGCGGACAGCATCTCAAGCACACTCTCTCTACTTGGGTACCTTGGACCACCTTGGCTTTTGGCATCCTGTGATCATCTTTGGATTACCGTGAGAACCCTCAAAGCCACTCTCAAGCCCTTTAACTGTGCTGGTCAAACCTGGCTGGAACCAGCCTTCTCAGTGACTCCAGAACTGCTCCTTTGAGCCCTGCCTGGCCTAGGTCAATTAGAATTAGAGTAGATAAGTCCTCCCCTTGCCCTTGTGATTTGCCCTTTAGGGTTTTAAGTACAGAACTCCCCATCTCAGCTTTATTTAGTTAATCATAATTAAAACTGTTAAAAACCTTTACCTTGCCTGCTGGTTCCAAAGACCCTGGCCTAGGGGTGAGCTGGGTGAGCTGGGCCAACTGGCACTCTGACAGTTAACAGCAGCTTGGCAGTGAATCCTGGTCTCCCTATCCTGGTTGGTCCTGTCTCTCCTTCAACCCAGTGTGTGTACCCACAACCATTTAGGTTATATTTTAACATCCCTGGTGCCCCACCTTTTACAGAAAGAAGGGAAAAATCTGAATTACATATGAAATTATGAACTTCTACTAGGTATACATAAGGGAGGGAGGAATATGCACCTCTTTTCTTCTGCCCCCAGCTCAGATGACATAGTCATGCCTATTGACGTTTTAATGTGTTAACATGGTATAACACCTTGTGTTCCCTTTCTGAGATGCAAACAACTCTTTGAATCAAGAAGGGAACAATGGGATTGACCCAACAAATTAGCCATGCTAATGGATGCTTTAAATAGCTAAGCCTTGGGCAAATTTCAGCTATGTAGTTTTGAAAGGGAACTAATGGACCATTAGAAGAAACTGTATCCAGCATGGAACAGACACAGATACAAAGACAGTTACTTTAAAAGGTAAAGAAGTAGCATCAAGAAATATGACCTCTAAAAGTAGAAAAGATAGTTAGCTTATGGAGAGGATCAGTCTCTAGGAACCCACTTCAGCAGTCCTGTCAGCAGTCCACCCAAAAGAGAGCTAGATCCAAGGGACACTGCATGAAGACTCTACAAAGAAAGTACTTCCAGGCTCTTTCTGAAGATTTTCAAAGTTGTTATCTTTACATTATTATGTCCCCATGTAAATAGTTCTATTTTCATTTTATTCTGCATCAGTTCATACAAAGTCACATTTCTTTCAATCCATCTTAAATTCATCATTATGACAAAACAATATTCCATTACATTCCTATACCACAAGGTTTTCAGTCATTTCCTATTTGATAGATATCTACTTCACACCATTTTCCTCTTCTGTCATCTTCGCTAATCTGATGATTATGAAGTGAAATTTGGGGGCTATTTTAATTGAAATTTCTCTTAATAGAGATAGGGTGCATTTTTTCATCCAGTTGTTGATAAATGGCATTTCTTCTTTAGAAAACTACACTATAAATATCCTTTCACTACTTACCTGTCTGCACCAATTCCTTATGTATCTTGGAAAATAGACCTTTATATCAGAAATATTTACTGCAAATTTTTTATTAATTTTTCCTTTAAACTACATTTATTTTTCATGTGCAAAAGATTTTCAATTTTATTTAATAAAAATTATTTATTTTACTTTTATTAATATCTCTCTTCCTTTAGTTATGAATATCATCTCATCCTAGTTGTTAAAATTATCACTTTCTTTCTCTAATTTAATTTTAATAACAACCTTTTAGATTTAAGACATTACTTACTTGCCATTTATCATAGTATTTGGTGTAAAAGTTGATCTAAACCTAATTTCTGCCATATTGCTTTCTAATTTTCTCAGCAGATTTGTCTAGCAGGGAGGCAAATATTAATGTATACCCCAATGATTGATGTTCTTGGGTTTTTTTAAACATTTATGCTACTATCTCAGATTTTGTCTGCATCTAGTTTATTTAATATAGTCCACTAATCAACATTTCTATTTTTTGACTGTTTATTGATTCACTTCTTTATTACTCAAGAGAACTTTATGAATGAGTACATAGCTGATTCTTTTTTAAATTTTTATTTATTTATTATTATTTTTTAATTTAAACATTTATTAATATTCATTTTTAACATGGTTACATGATTCATGCTCCTACTTTCCCCTTCATCCCCTGCACTCCCCCCACCCATGGCCAACGCACATTTCCACTGGTTTTGTCATGTGTCCTTGATCAAGACTTATTTCCAAATTGTTGATAGTTGCATTGGTGTGGTAGTTTCGAGTCTACATCCCCAATCATGTCCACCCCGACCCATGTGTTCAAGCAGTTGTTTTTCTTATATGTTTCCTCTCCTGCAGTCCTTCCTCTGAATGTGGGTAGCTTGCTTTACCATAAATCCCTCAGAATTGTCCTGGGTCATTGCATTGCTGCTGGTACAGAAGTCCACTGCATTCGATTTTACCATAGTATATTAGTCTCTGTGTACAGTGTTCTTCTGGCTCTGCTCCTTTCACTCTGCATCAGTTCCTGGAGGTCTTTCCAGTTCACCTGGAACTCCTCCAGTTTATTATTCCTTTTAGCACAATAGTATTCCATCACCAGCATATATCATAATTTGTTCAGCCATTCCCCAATTGAAGGGCATACCCTCCTTTTCCAGTTTTTTGCCACCACAAAAAGTGCAGCTATAAATATTTTCGTACAAGTCTGTTTATTTATGATCTCCTTGGGGTACAAACCCAACAATGGTATGGCTGGATCAAAGGGCA
>NC_058131.1:472360748-472491140 GCF_016433145.1 Gracilinanus agilis | reverse complement strand
CACTCCTGCCTTCTTTTTCTCATTTGACGCCCAAAAGATTTTGCTCAAACCCTGAACCTTAAACTTGTGTATGTCCACCTGCCTCATATGTGTTTCTTGTAGACAACATATGGTAGGATTTTGGTTTTGAATCCAATCTGCTATTTGCTTCCGTTTTATGAGCGATTTCATCCCATTCACATTCAGAGTTATAATTATAAGTTGTGCATTCGCTGACATTTTCGTATCCTCCCCTATTCCTACCTCCTTCTTCTTAAACTATTTCCTTTTAATCCAGTGGTTTGCTATTAAGCCACTATCCCCTATCCCCTCCCTTGATTAACTTCCCTTTCTACCCCCTCCCTTATTATTCCCCTCTTTTTGTTTTTAAAGGGCCTAATGAATTCCCTCTCCCTTCTTCTCCCCTCCCTTTTTTGACCTCCCCACTCCCCTGCTCCCCCATTGGTTTATCCCTTCTGACTTTCTCAGTAGGGTTAGATAAGAGTTTTATATCCCAATGGATAGTATAGCTACTCTTCCCTCTCAGGGTTAATTACACTGAGAGTAAGGTTTAAATATTACCTCTTAATGCTCTCTTCCTCTCCTTCTTATAATAGTATTCATCCCTTCCCCTTCCCATGGCCTCTTTGTGTGTGATAAATTATCCTATTTTTCTCATTCATTCAAATTTCTCTTGGTGTCCCCTACTATTCACCCCCCTCTTTCCCACCCCCATATCATCTTAGACCATTTAGTATTCCAACCTCTCCCTGTGAATTATTCTTCTGATTACTATAATAGTGAATACTATAATAGTGAATAGAGTTCACTACAGAGAATTATACATAGCATTTCTCCACATAGGAATACAGATAATTAGATCTTACTGAGGCCCTTAAAAAGGCAAATTTAAAAATTATGAGTTTTCTTTCTTTTCCCTGTTTCTTATTTACCTTTTCATGGTTCTCTTGATTTTTGTGGTTGGATATCAAACTTTCCATTTAGCCCTGATCTTTTCTGTGCAAATACTTGGAAATCTTCAATTTTGTTGAACGCCCATACTTTCCCCTGGAAGTATATAGTCAATTTTTATGGGTAGTTGATCTGTGGTTGCAGGCCCAGCTCCCTTGCCTTTCTGAATATCATATTCCAAGCCTCGCGGTCTTTTAGCGTGGAGGCTGCCAGATCCTGTGTGATCCTGATTGGTGCTCCTTGATATTTGAATTGTCTCTTTCTGGCTTCTTGTAAGATTTTTTCTTTTACTTGAAGCTCTTGGATTTGGCTATTATATTCCTGGGCGTTGACTTTTCTGGGTCTAGTGTAGAGGGTGATCTATGGATCCTTTCAATATCTATATTGCCCTCTTGTTGTAGGACTTCAGGGCAATTTTGCTGAACAATTTCTTTTAGTATGGAGTCCAAATTTCTATTAATTTCTCCTTTTTCAGGGAGACCAATGATTCTCAAATTGTCTCTTCTAGACTGGTTTTCTTGGTCTGTCACTTTCTCATTTAGATATTTCATGTTTCCTTCTATTTTTTTCAGTCTTTTGACTTTGTTTTATTTATTCTTGTTGTCTTGAGAGATCATTAGCTTCTAATTGCTCAATTAGCGACTGGTTTTCGGCTATAATCTTTTGGTTTTCCTTTTCAATCTGGTCATTTCTGGTGTTCAATTTGTTTATCAGTTCATTCGATTTCTGAGCCTCACNGTTTTCTTGGTCTGTCACTTTCTCATTGAGATATTTCATGTTTCCTTCTATTTTATCAGTCTTTTGACTTTGTTTTATTTGTTCTTGCTGTCTTGAGAGATCATTGGCTTCTCATTGCTCAATTCTAGCCTTAACGCACTGGTTTTCGGTTATAATCTTTTGGTTTTCCTTTTCAATCTGGTCATTTCTGGTCTTTGGTTGACTTGCCTCACTTTCCAATTGTGATATTCTGCCTTTTAAACTGTTATTTTTTTGCCAGGTCTCTTCCATCTTTCTCATCATCTCAGATTTGAATTCTTCAATAGCTTGTGACCAGTTTTCATTATTTTCGGAAGGTTTGGATGTGATTACTTGTTTGTTCTCCTCTACTGTTTGCTCTGCTGTCTGGACTTTCTCTGTGTAAAAGTTGTCCAGTGTTACAGATTTCTTCTTGATGATCTTTCTCTTTTGGGGTTCTTGTCTCTGGCTTGCCATTGTTAGCCCTGCGCCCACTCAGGTTTATCCTCACACCCAGAGTCTGTTTGCTTTCTCTAGGCTCCTGAAGTCTCAGATCTAGTTGTTCTCAGGGTCAAGCCTCCTGGTGGCCCCCTTGTTTGTTCCTCTGAGTCTCTTTTAACAGTTTCAGGGCACTGTTTCCACAGTTGTGCACCCCTCTGCACTGGGTCAATTGCTCAATTCCAGCCTTTAGCGACTGGTTTTCGGCTATAATCTTTTGGTTTTTCCTTTTCAATCTGGTCATTTCTGGTGTTCAATTTGTTTATCAGTTCATTCGATTTCTGAGCCTCACTTTCCAATTGCAAAATTCTGCCTTTTAAACTGTTATTTTCTTGCCTGATTTCCTTTTGAGCTATTTCCCATTTCTCTAACCTAATCTTTTCCAACTTTCTTGTCATCTCAGTTTTGAACTTTTCAAGAGCTTGTGACCAGTTTTCATTATTTTGGGAGGGTCTGGATGCTTGTAGTTCTCCTCCTCTGTTTGCTCGGTTGTCTTGTTGGATTTTCTCTGTGTAAAAGTTGTTGAGTGTTAACGATTTCTTTTTCTTGTTGTTAATCTTTCTCTTCTGAACTTCCTGATTCTGGGTAGCCATTGTTAGCCCAGCAGCTTCTCAGCTTTATCCTCGCGCTCAGGGTCTGTCTGCGTTCTTTTGGGTCCTGAGGTCTGAGGTCTGGTTTTTCTCAAGGTCAAGCCCCCTGGTGGACCCCCTTGCTTGGTCCTCTGCTGGAGGTTCCTTTACAAGTCTCAGGGCGCTGCTTCCACAGTCGTATACCAGTCTGCACTTGTTCCCCACTCAGGGTTTCAGAGCCTTCGCTGGTGCCTGTGTCCGCCTCCACCCGAGCCTCTGCCCACGCCTGCGCTCCGTGTCCACACTCAGAGTCCATGTGCGTTCTTTAGCTTTTTGGGGTCCTAAATCTTGCTGCTCTCAGGAACAGGCCCTGGAGCTGTCAATGACTCAATGGGTGCCCCAAACTTGCTCTATTTCTTTTTAGCTGGCTTTGGCATTGTAGGTGGTGTGTGTCGAGGGGGTCAGGGGGGTGGTTGCTCAGCCCGTGATTTACTGAGAGCTGTTTCACCCCTTTATAGCTTGGAAATGTCCCGATTCCACGTACCTTCCATGCTGCACCCTGTTGTGGGGTCCCTCCATTCGTCTGGATTTGTTTTTATGTCCCCTTGAGGAGTCCTGTATGTTTTGGTCAGGAGAGGTTAAGCCCTGCTTTTTACTCTGCCGCCATCTTAACCTGGACCATAGCTGATCTCAACATTTCTATTTTTAACTAGTACAACAATTACTGCTTTATAGTATATTTTGAAATCTGATAGTGTGAATGCTGCACTATTTCCACTACTCTTTTGTAATCCTTTTTTTCCCTCACTTTTTCTTGGAATTTTTGAGGAGAAATTCTCTGTTTGCTTGCTCTTTATTAGTTTGTCCCTAGTAATTTGACTGACAGCAAGAGGCCTCAGGATTCTTATTCCTGAAAACATTACAACTGTTTTAACTGGCATGACCACACCCCTAAATTGTATATGCAAAACTCTGTTCATATAACTGCTAATTTTCTATGTGTAGCCCACGTCCCCTGTGGCTCTGGGACCACTTATTACTTCCTAGATTTGGAATGCTATTTAAATTCACAGGTCATAAATTCCCACTCAAAAGTTACTCTTATTACTGAGGCACATTCCAGACACATAAATCCAATAAAATATTTACTCAAACATGAAGTAAAGTAAATAACAAAGGAAGTTAATCAGATTAAATAATGTGTTGGACACCCCTACTCAAGGTATCTAGTGATCACAGGTCATACAATCTCCAGGTGTCTCAACCCTTTAAGAGGAAGGGCTAAGTTTAAACTCATGACCTGGTGTTTGAACACTAGAGAATAATACCCACAAAGTTTCTTTTCAATTACTTTGTACTCTGTCTCAGAGCATTGAGCAGGCACAACTAGGGGAGACCCAGATACCATGTTTCTTGTCACCCAGTTGCCTGAATTCCACTCAGGACCACAATCCAGAGATATAATGTAGGAGGGAGGCAAGACTTTGTCCTAGAGTCTGTCAATACTTCTAAATTTTAAGGTCTAGAATCTAGACATTAAAATTTAGAAGTACTGACAGTATTTGTACTCCTTTAGCCAGAGGTATCTAGTTAGCAAGAATAAATAGTTAAAACAGGAAGCAATCAGAACTAAAATTGGAAGGAATATTTCGTCTCCCAGGTAGCTGCCCTGTGAGGTCCTCTCTGACTAGCCTCACTTTGCTTCCCTTCCCTAGGAGTGGCTTTACCAACAAGTTCCGGGGTTTCTGTCTTCATACCACAGGTGGCACAATGGGCAAGATTTACTGGACTTATGGAGTCAGGAAGATCTGAGTTCAAATACTGCCTCAATAACTGCAGCAAGACCTTGTATAAAATGGGAATATTAATAGCAACTTTCTCCTAGGGATTCTTATGAGGATCAAATGAAGTAACATATGTACAGTGCTTTGCAACTTAATTAATAAACATTTATTAAGCACCTGCTATGCTCCACATACCATTCCAAGTGCTGGGGATACAAAAAGAGCCCTAAGAAGCCTTACTCTCAAATTGTTTCCAACGTAATAGGGATGACAATAATTATATACAAAGCAGCTATGTGCAGGATTAATTGAAAATAATGAGCAGAGGGAAGGCTTCCAGTAAAAGATAGAATTTTAGTTGAGACTTAAGGGAAGCCAGAGAAGTCAGTAGTCAGAGTGGAGAGAGAGCATTCCAGGCATGAGGGGGACAGTTAGAGAAAATGCTTGGGGCTGAGAAATGGAGTGTCTTGTTCATGGAATAGCCAAGAGTGTTCATGAGATACAATGAATAGATGTATGAAAACTATGCCATACTTAGTTGTGGATGAGAAGTAGAGGACTGAACCATGAAGCTGTACCTTTTTTGCCTTGAACTTCAGTCTACTTGTCTGGTCATTTCTTCAGTCTCCTTTGCTGGATGTTTATTCAGGTTATATTCAGTACTCTGTCCTAGGCCCTCTTCTCTTCCCTCTCTGCACTATTTCACTTAGTGATCTCATCAGAGCCCATGGTTTCAATAGTAACACTAAACTGATGATTCTCAGGATTAACTCAGATTCATCATAAACTCAGATTAAAACCTAACCTCTTTCCAAGTCTCCAGACTTACACCTCTAAATGCTTATTAGACATGTCAAATGGATGCCTTATATCTCAACATGTTCAAAATGGAACTCATTATCTATCCTACCAATCCTTTCCCCCTTCTGAACTTCCCTATTATTGACAAGGGCATCACCACCCTCCTAGTCACATAGGCTGACAACCTAGCTGTCATAGTTGGCTTGTCCTCTCTCACCTCCCATATTCAATTGGTTTTCAATTCCTATCAATTTTGTCTTCAAAATTATTTCTCACATAGGCTTCTCCTCATGACTAGATTATTGCAATAGCTTGCTGGTTGACTCTCCTGCCTTAAGTCTTTCCCTTTCCAGTTCACCTTCCATTCAGCTGTCAAATTAATCTTCCCAAGGGACAGATTTCACCATGCCACCTTCCCCCCTCCTCATTCAATAAGCTCTAGTGGTTCCCTATTGCCTCCAGGATCAAATATAAAAACTTGTTTGAAAGACCTTCAAAACCTGAGCACCCCTCTTACTTGTCCAGTCTTCTTACACTTTATAGTCCCCCATATACTCTATAACCCAGTGACTCTGACCTCCTCACAGTTCTTTTCACAAGACACTCCTTTTCCAGACTACAGGCATTTCCACTGGTTATGACTTATGCCCAGAATACCTTCCTTCTCATCTCTGCCTTCCTTGTCCCAGCTAAAATCCCACCATCAATGAGAAGCCTGTCCTGATCCACCTTAATGCTAGTGCCTTCCTTCTATTATCTCCAATTAATCCTGTACAATATTGTTTGTACATAGAAACAACTATGTTGTCTCCCCCATTGGACCATGAGCTCCTTCAGAGTATAGATTGTTCTTTGCCTTTGTTCTCTAGCACTTAATAGAATGCCTGGCACACATCTGGCACTTAATAAATGCTTATTGACTAACTCATTAAAAAGGGTGCAAAAATTTCAAAAGTTCAGGTTTAGGAATCTGAGGCTACAATTCTGGTGTTGTTGTTTTTTTTAATATAATTTTTATTTTATTTTTTCAAAATATTTGTCCATGGTTACATGACTTGTTTTCTCTCCCTTCCCCATTCCAGAGCTGACAAGCTCTTCCACTGGGGTTATACATGTATTATCACTCAAAACCCTTTTCCATATTATTCATTTTTGTAATAGAGTGATCTTTTAATTCAACCCCTCAAATCATATACCCATATAAAGAAGTGACAAATCACATGTTTTCTTCTGCATTTCTTCTCCAACTGTTCTTTCTCTAGATGTGGATAGCATTCTTTCTCTTAAGTCCCTCAGGATTGTCCTGAATCCTTGCATTGCTTTTAGTAGCAAAGTCAATTACATTTGATCATCTCACAATGTTTCAGTTCCTGTGTATAATGTTCTCCTGATCCTCCTCATTTCACTCTGCATCAGTTCATGTAGGTCTTTCCAATTCTTATAGAAATCAAGCAGTTCATCATTCCTTATAGCACAATAGTATTCCATCACCATCCTATACCACAATTTGTTCAGCCATTCTCCAAATGAAGGGATAACCCCTCATTTTCCAGTTTTTCGTGAGGCTACAATTCTGATGACACCAATGATTAAACATAGCAACTAACTAAGGTAGAGTGGCAAAAAGTCAGCAAGTTGGAGGACTAGGCCTATTTCACTAGTGTTAAAACTAACTTATATTACAAAGGAATCTGAAGAAGTAGAAACACATATAGTCAGATAAAAACACTATTTTCCTATGTAATATCTGCTTTACAAGAAATTTCACATGTTCATTGGTGTGTTAATTTATTCTGTATTTTGAGGATGACATAGATATTTTGAGTATTAGCTATGCATAACTTTATTTTAATGTATGGTATTCATTTTGCATATTCTGCTCTTTTGTAGGCCTCCAAATAGGTCTGTTTTGCTATTATGCCTATTTGCTTTTATTCTATGGATATATACTGCTATGACACATGCATATAATATGTCCTGAAGTCATAGAAGCAAGCTGGAAAGTGATGTTTTACAATGTCCTATGTGTATATCTGCTACAAACAGTAATGTGAGATGATTACCTGGGATGCTAGGTTAATCATTCCTAGTTTCTTAAGTGCTAATTTTGATGTGTCATTCCACATGTGAAGTGATTTGACTAATATTACAAGAAAGCAAAATCTCTGTAGCAGACCACTGAAGACCACTGTCTCCACTGCCCTGAAAGGGCTTAGCCTCCCCTGTTCCTAAAAGAATCTTTATGGGAGGTGATGAAAATGTGGGTAAGGATGAGGACATGTTTTTAAAAGGGAAACAAGCCTATAATTTCACTGCTTTTACACCTGTTGCTATGACCATAAATTCAGAGTGAGTGAATGTGAAATTTTAAGACAAAAATTATAGCCAAGCTATAATGAAGCTGAGGGGAACAATGCAGAGGAGATATTCTCTATCCTTCAAGCAGAGAGCTAAAAGAGATGACATTTTTCTTTCCCTTGTAACTCATCTGTTTCCTTTAGAGGCTGTTTGCTTTCTATTTTACCATCTATTCTAAGGAAACTTTTTTTCTTTAAGCTAATGAGTTTGCTTAATATATTACTGGTTTGTATTGTCTTTGGAGGTAGTTGAGTGGTAAGGTAGCCAAAAGGAGAAACAGACAGACCTATAAAGCATGTTGACAAGCCTTATATATATTTATAAGGGATTCAAGCTAAACTGAAGAGGAGTTATTACATTTTATAGCTTCCTTAAAGTAATGAAAGACAAAGTGAATCTGCACCAAAAGAAACTTTTGCACAAATGAGCCTGAGTCTAAAAGCAAGCCAGTAAGGACTGCCTTAGGGAACTCTCTCAACAGGATGAAGGAAACTCCTTCCTTATAGGGAATAGCACTAATAAAGAGAGTCCGGTCTGAAGGGTGGAATTAGGACTAGGGCACTAGTCCACAACAAGGTGGGGACCAGAAATACAATGGTTTCCTCTCTTCTGCCCCAAGTTGCCTAACAATTGCTAGCCAAGAAAAATGCTTCAAGTTACTTAAAGGTAAAATATTTATTCTTGTTTTAGATTATAATCTCCCTTAAGTAGTGACTATATCTTATCTAAACTTCCTATTTCCTTCAGCATTTCCCATCTGCCCTCTGGCACTTAGTAAGTATTCAATATCTGTTTTTTATAGGACCTATGATTTCCTAAGTTTAGGGATTCTGGGTATAAACACCCTTTTATCTTTGCAGATTGGAAACTACAATTTATATTCTTAGAGGTTCATGGGGCTCTATAAGGTTAAGAGTCTTGAATGGCTTGTAAGTGTGAATTTGAATTTAAGTCTTCCAGACTCCAGGCCCAGTTCTTTATCCACTGTCACCTACTGGTCCAGATTAAATATCAACCCAAGAGTAAATTACTTAATATCCTCTATTTTCCCCTGGGGAAAAAAGTGATATACTGGGTCCTACAGCTTGTAGGCCTCAGAGGTAGGATTTAAATCAGATCTGCATGACTGAGACCAACTCTATCCATTTTACCATCCTTATGTTCTTAATGTTTAATGAATGAAAATTCCTTTAAAATGCAAATTTTATTATTAAAAAAGTTGAGTTCTAATTGCAGTTATGAACAGATGACTTGAATACTCTTTAACATTACAGCTTATCAAGTTGATTCTATATTTTGTAATTTTATATTTAATTTTGAAGGAAAATCAAAACCCTCATCATTAAGAGTTCTTTCTACAATAGCTCTAATTATTTGCAAAAATAATGAAACTAATTTCCTTTACTAACTTGTTTATTATGCATAAGTAAATTAAAAATTGACAAATTATTTTCCTTTACATCTACTTCGAAATCTGATATATAAAAAATATTTTACTCCCAAGTTTAACATCAGAAAATAGAGGAAATTTAGTAATTTACTATTAAATATTTAAATACTTAAATACTTTTATAAAGGCTTAAAATTATTTGGGGCTAATATGTAAGGTGGCAGTGGATAGAGAACTGGGCCTGAAGTGAGGAAGACTTGAATTCAAATTTACACTTACTAACTATGCAGAACACAACTTCTGCCTCAGTTTCCTCATCTATAAAATGGGGATAATAATAGCATCTTCTTCCAAGGGTTGTTGTGAAGATCAAACCGATAAAAAGCTTAGCACAGAATGGCACAATGTAAGTGCTATATAAATGTTAGCTGTTTATTATTATTAGTGACATAGTATCACTATTAGTAGAGAATATACATTCCTTGAGTGGAGAGTCTCTGGTTTTGTCTTTGTATCCCCAACTCATGGTACAGCCTTGTCTTTTTATATACAAGAGGCACTTTACAAATGTTTCTTAAATTGAACTGGATTATATTTGGATCATTTGACCTTGGTGCTAATCTCTAAGCCTTCCTCGGTAAAATGAGCAGCTAAATTCTCGACAGGCTCTTTTCCGCTCAGAAGCCTGGAAACAAGTGATAAATATTTCCTAAGGGCAGTTTCCCTAGATGCCCCCAGACAACTTGGAGGGTGGGATGAGATAGGACTCCTGGGTGTAATACCACCCCACACCACGGAAGGCGATAAGGTCCTCCTCAGGCTTCCAGGCTCCGCTGCCGCCTCTTCCTCTCCAGAACTTACCAAACCAGGGCCCTGAAGAGGGGGAAGATAATAGAGAAAGGCGGCGTGGAGGTGGTCAGGCCCTCGTTTCTGCCAGAATATTTCCTTCCAGGGTTAAGTCGGCCTTTCCTATCGCCAAACTCACTGGTAGTCCGCCTTTTGTTGGGAAAGCAGAGGCAGCGCTAGCTCGCAACGAAGCGGCGATTGTTCTTCCTCTCCCCCGTACTGTGAAGGGAAAAGATGTGCCCCTCTTAAGGTGGGCCCGGCACCTGGAAGAAGCCTCGGCAGGCGCCCCTTCTCCGGGTGGACAGGTATCAGTAGTGTGCTTTAGGACCCTGTGGGCCCTCCGCCCACTCCCAGTAACTGCTGCTGCCTCAGTTTTCCTTGCCCGGACTGCCCATGGGTTTCCTTGGCGATAGCTGGCGGGGGGGCCTCGGTGTCGCCGTTGCCGTGTTCACAGCAGTGTCAAGCGTGTTCTTCCTCACGCTTCCCCCCTCGTTGCCGGGAGGAGATTCGGGTAAAGTAGAAATTTGGCCATCTTTTCCTCTACCCTGCGCACAACCGCAGCCTTTCCTTCTCGCTCGCTCTTATACTGAAGCAGATCATGTGACCGCCCCCTCGTGGCTAGCCTCTTTCCGTCGGCGCACGTGGAGTCCCAACTCTTGGCTTGTCTGTAGTGGGGGGAGGGGTCTCTTCCCTCCTCTCCCACCCCGCTCCTGGCCGGCCAGCTTCTCTCTAGAGAGTAGATGGAACCCCATCTCTGAGGCTAGGAGTCTTCTCGCATCCCCGACTCCCCCCCCCCCGCCCCCGCACACACACCCCCAATCCCGATAGCCACCTTTTATTTTGTATATCTGTAGGTCTTTTCCTCAGCCCTGCCTCGCACACAGCAAGCGCTTAATGAGTGCTTAATTGACTGACTGTCGAAACCGGGAATGGGTTAACTCCTGTGTTCCTTGACCCGGGCTGCCAAATGACAACAAACTCCTTTTCCACACCGTGGACTTTTTGACAAAATACTCTTTTGTGTTTTTAAATCTCCAACTTCAAGAATGTTTAATGCTCTTAGTTTAACATCTTGGAATTAAAGAATGTGGAGCATTGGGGGTTACCTCTTTGCTACAAGAGCTTGCTTCTTTAGAATTGTAATGAAAAAGAGATCTTATTGATCATCCAGGTCAGTTACCTTATTTTTAGATGAGGAAACTGAGACCATGAGAGAGGTAAGTGACTTGGCCAAGGTCACACAGTTAAGTAAATTTTAGAGTCAGGATCATAGATCTAGATCAGAAAAGGACCTTAAGAGGCCATCTAGCCTACCCGTTTGTGTGTGTGTGTGTGTGTGTGTGTGTGTGTGTTTTGTTTTTTTTACAGATGAGGAAATTGAGGCCTTGGGAGTTTTCGTGACTTGCCCCAGGTTACACAAGCAGTAAGAATTGCAAGTAGAATTGGAAAATCAGGCCCTTTTATCACAGGGTCAGTGTTCTTTGAAACACTGGGTCTAATAGCTAGTGTTTTCTTCCTATCCACAAGTTACAGTGTATCATTTAAAAAACTTGAATTGTATCTTTTAGCTCCTTCTTTTGAGAGAATCAATGCACAATGCTTTGTCAGTCTTGTTAAGTGAAGATTTGATGATTTAGTGTAATAGCTTTATTAAAGCTATAATGTAGTAGTTGACAATTAATCTGTCCACTTAATTAAATTTGTTCAGATTCAGCATATTCATTCATCAGACTTATGCTAGGGTGATGCTATCAGTTTGGGTAAGTAGAAGAAACAGTACTCCTGTTTGTTTCATTATAAGGTATTTAATATTACTACTTATCTGTAAGTTTACTTCATTCAAGCTATTTTACATGCAAAGCTAGAATAATGAAATAACATTCAAGAAAGGGTGAATACATTTATAAAATAAAATTTATCTTTTTTTTTAGAATTGAATTTTCTTGGCATACTTTGCATCATCACAGTCCTTACAAAAAGAACTTAAAGTTTGTCTATCTGAATATCCCTCTCTGGTAAATCTCTTTCACTTTTAGATGAGGGAAGTGATTCTTCTCAAGGGTAGCAAAAGATTTTAGATCTTACAAATTTTCCATTTTTGTTGTTGTTCAGCCATTTCAGTCATGTCCTGCTACCCTGATCCTTTTTGTTGTTTTTTTTGGGGGGTGGGGGTGGGGCAAAGATGATGGAGTAGTTTGCCACTTCCTTCTTCAGCTCATTTTCCAATTGAGAAAACAGAAGCAGAGTTAAGTGATTTGCCCAGGGTCACACAGCTAGTAAGTGGCTGAGGCCAATCTGAACTCATGGCTTCCTGACTCAAGGCCCAGTGTTCCATGCATTGCTCCACCCAGCTGCCAGCCTTATGTTGCTATATTGTCAAAGCAGTGATTATATGCTATATCTTACTAGTCATATTTTAAGATAAATACATTGCCCAAATAAATAGGATGTCCTTCAGATGAGTTTCACTTTAAAACTATTTTCTCCTTTGAAGCTAAGTTTATATACTTTCATTATTCTTTGTTTTTGTATTTGATAATGATGAAAACATTTATTTCAATTATATCAATGTAGCCTTTTACTTGATAATAATAATGGATTATTATACTTTTTTAGTGAACTGTTGCATTTATCTGTAAGTAAATGTTCCTTCAAATAAAGTTCATATCATAAAACCAATATAAAACACTAATGTTCCTTCTTGGTGTGTCCTACAAATTGTCTTTTGTGTGCAAGCTGGAGACATCACATTATCATGTTTTCCATTCTCCAGTTCGCATACAAATCTGACTTTAAAAAAGTTCTAGATCTAGAATGGCACAAGTATTTAAAGACCTATGACCAAATTGTTGTGGAAAAAGTTGACCACTACAGTTTAGTTTTGGGGGGACTAATGAATTTCTATGACTTCACTAGTTAAGGGTAAGTGAACCTGCTAAGATTTTACAGAGATTTTATTTCAGCTTCCTATTCATTTGGGCCTGACACCTTGTGTTGGAAAAAAAGTAAAGATTCTCTCAAGAAGAGTACATTATGCTGCTTATGTATCTTATTACTATTTTTTTCCTTCAGGTCCAACACCAAATATAGGTACCAAAATAACTATATTTAACTTCTTGTTAAATGTCTATTTTTATGCTTTGTATCTGAAGCAATTTATCCTTTTTTCTCCGCCCCAAGTTTTAGCTTAAAAATCCTTACTATTAGGCAGTGGAAATTTCAGACATTCCAGATTGCTTTTTTGTAGCACTCAAGTGAAATAGAAGATGTTAACTTTTTGGTAGAAGAGATAAAGAAAGGAGAAATAAAAATAAAGAAAATTGTATTTTAAGTCACTTAGGAGCCACTATGCTGCCTTACATATTCACTTTTAAATATTGACTTTAATAGTGAGTATTTGTGGCATGTATGGTAATTTAAAAATACTGATCTATAAGATCCCATCCTACTCTAGAATTTATAATCTAGAGGATTTAAATGCATACATATATCTATTATGACCTACAGAATTACTCAATGTAACATTTATAGAAATAAACAAGATTAACACTTATTTAAAAAAATACGACTTCCTGGCATGTCACCTAGAATCTAGGATGTACTTAATATTGAATCAAATAGTAACTACGTATTAAATAATCTTTACTTCATCATGAAATGTACCATCCACAGTTGTGCTAATTACCTCACATTCCACTTCACTTTGAATTGTGTCAGCTTAGTTCATTAAGAAAATTTTAGATTTCATTGTTGTTTTCCTTAAAGATGCTATTTTTATTTGTGGTACACAAAAAATATTTGAAGTCTTTAAATTTTTCTAAGCTGTTTTTAAGTATCTTAATGAGAAAATTTCACAGACAAACAATTGACCTGAATAGGCCAACTTTGTCTTAAGCTGCAGAATGCCTCAGAGGTTATGTGTATGAAATAGTTACTAATTGATTTTTGGATTTTGGACTAGATCTATGATATAATTGGCATTGAGAACTCCCTGTGAGTATTCTTTCCCTTCCCGTGGGGATCAGTGCCTGCTCTGCAAATTATAGTTCTAAAGAGTTACCTGGAGCATTGAGAGGTTAAGCGACTTGCCCAGGGTCACCCAGCCAATATGTGTCAGTGATAAGACTTGAACCCAGATTTTCCTGACTGCAAGGCTGGCTTCTAACCTGTTGTTCCATACTGTCTCAGAGTGACTAGCTTAAGACAGATAAAAATCTAGTTATAGTTGTATCATTATTTTCTAACAGTTACTTAGCATGATAGCTTTGCATCCCTTTTCAATTCTTGAAATAACTAAATATGAATAAGCATCCTTAGTCCTCTTAAAGCACAGAATATTGACATTGATGTACATTTCTTAATGCTTTTATTTTAAAAGAAATTATTAGAAATGCTGCTTAAAGTGAAAAGATTCTTAGAGTTGCATTGTCTCAATTTTTAAGTGTCCAACTGACATTGTCATAGACCAACCTGAGATCAGAGAGGCACATTACCAAATTGGCTTCAGAGTGATGAAATTTTTCCCCATAGCTACTCTGAAAGATTGTCTATTAAGTTTTTGAAGGTTTATGATCTATAGATGGAGGGAGCATTTACAAAATATTTACAAAACACAGCTCCTTGAAATGCCAGAGTATTTTAAAAGTCAGAAGGTATTCAGTTTCTGAAAAACTGAATTACTGCATGATAGGCTATTATTCTACTTGATTTTGAATTGTGTTAACTTGTTTTAGTAAAGACAAAATAGCTAAATATTAAAAGTGAAGCTTAGAGCAGGCATTGGATATATTTTACAAATAATAAAGTGATTTAAACCACAATGTATGTGCTGTTGAATATATGATTACAGGCATATTTTACATCTTATTAGTCATATATATTTAAAAAGCCAATGTAGGCAGTTCTGTACTAAATTCTTGAAGACTAATACAATGTTTAATAATAATTTGTTACTTTTCAGCAGCTCTTTACATCAAAGCATTTGCATGTTTTTAGGTTTTAAAAAATTGCAAAATGCAAATAAGTATATTTAATAAAACTCACCTGTACTTTCACTGACCAATTAAAAAGTACAAAAGATATTTTGTGCAACAAGATCAGAGGGAGAAAATATTCTTAGAAAATTTCATGCCATTAAATCTCTACAGATTTACAGTTTTATCCAGTCAAATTAATGCAAAACCCCAATGCAAGCATTTGGATTTTGAAAACTTTGGAGGAGTGTCATTTTCTAATAGTAATTATTGGTTTTACATTATTTTTTCACAGGGGAGCTGATCACAGCCGCATATGAGCTTGGAGTAAGTATTAGTTTTATTGTTTAATCAATGCTCTCATTAACAGTTTTAGGAATTAAGAAAGTTTAATTAAGCATGGAGCAAAGTAGATTAATTTATTTTCAAACCACATTTTTTACTAACTTATAAGTACAGTATGTGACAATTTACTTTAAATTTGCAATCCAATTATACTAAATTATAAAGCAAAGGCTTTACTGTATATATAGTAGCTGTCTTATTATCAACCCAAATTTTGTATAAGCTGTGGAGAATAAAATAAATCGGGTTAACAGTTTTAATAAGTTTTATTATTTAATAAACTTTATTATGGTGCATGATCCCTTTAGGCAAGACCTTAGGACTGTCAGCATGGTGGTAATCCAATATGAGTGTGGTCTTTCAACTTTCTAAGCAATAAAATATATGGGGATCTCCTTTTTAAAATAGCCTTTTGAGTGACCCTAATTTAGTATGAACCTAAATAAATGATTTAAGAATTGACAATGTAATATATCACCCTTTCTAAGTAATATATTGTGATATGCACTATGCCTAACTAACTAAGGAAACTGCTGGTTTATATTGGCATGAGAAGATGTTACAGAGAAACTATGTTCAAAGATATGCTTATGGGATTCTAATCTTCATAATTTAATTGAGAAAACTGTTTTTAAGTTTAATTCCAGTGTAAATTATTTTGAAGGGAAGAAAACTTTGTGACTTGCTTATTTTGTCCATAGGTTGCTCATCCTCCCGGTTACCCTTTGTTCACTCTGTTGGCCAAACTGGCAATTGGTCTATTCCCTTTTGGTTCCATTGCCTACCGAGTAAATCTTCTTTGTGGCTTATTTGGAGCAGCTGCAGCATCATTACTTTTTTTCACAGTTTTCAGGTAAATTAATTGATAAGTCAAAAGAATTAATTTTGAGTAACTGGAAAGGTATTTAAAAATAGCATTTTTTTCATGAGATCTGAGTTATATGAGCTCAAAATATTTTCCCCCAAAATGGTTTTTGTAACAAGTGATTTCATTTTGATAATTTCATATCAGATAACTTCTTTCAAACAGCTGCTCATTTGGGTTTGTTGCTTACAAAGAAATGATAGTGTTATTCTCTCTCATTATCACATATCTCTTTTTAGGCAGAACTAATGATGTTTGTCATTTCTGAAAATGCAGATGGTCCTGTTGACAATATGAATTTCACCTTTTGGTAAATGGTAAACATCATTTCATTACTTACATTGTTCCTGGTAAGCAGCTGCTTTTCTGTTACCAGGAATGATTTCCAGTTAAGTTGTATTTTAGATATCATAATGTTCCATTTATTTTTTTCTGAGAATAGAAAAATTATGCTTAGTATATGTTCTAGACATTTTTTTACCATTTCAAAGCAAATCAGAACTTTATTAATTTTGTCTTTGTGCTTAAAAGGCTATCTTTTTTTTTTTAATGAAGCAGTTGGCTATTGGTTTATTTTTATCTCTCTTCAAATGTCTTTGATAATGATAATCTTACTCTGATCTGAATTTAAGAAGTGAAAAAAATACAAACACATTTTAAATTCTCCCTGAAAAAGAATAAAACATTGGCATATTTCATGTTAAATAGCCTTAAAAATATTGGCATATTTCATGATAGATAGTTATCTGAAATGATCTAAGTATTGTCTTTGAATAGAAAAACATTCTAAAAGTATGCCTATTTGAAACAAATTTTTTTACATCATCATTCTTGCTATTTTATGAATTAGTCCTGTAGTTAAGTTTTAACAAGATTTTGCTAAATCTTCCTATTTTTCAGAATAATAATCTAGCATTCTTATATCTCTAAAATCAGAGGCGAGATGACCACTTGTCAAGTATATGATTGTAGGAATTCCTTTCATGTATGATTTGGATTAGAAGACCACAGAGGTTCTACAAACTCTGAAATTCTTTGATTCTATGGACTTGCATCTTTTGTTTTTATGTTAACTTTTCATATTCATATTTTTATCCTCAAACATATAGTTATCTATGTTTTATATAATGGCCTTGTATTTACCTGTACATATGTTATTATACATATGTTTATATAAAGTTATTTCTAAATCTTAAAGGTTTGATTAAAAAACAATTCTGTTTGGATTGATTAGTGTTAAGAATCCTTTCCCCCCTTCCCTCAGTTGTTCAGAGTAATCTTTATTATAGCTATTCCTACTGGGACTGCTATAATTAAGAATCTGTCAGTCTTTTCATTGAGAGAGAAACTGATTTTTCAGGATTTTAAAAAACATGACATAATCTCTCCTAGGTTAAAATTTGGAAATTCATTTTTTAAGTATACATTTTATCACATTTTATAAGGATTTAAAAAATTTGTTTATATTTCTTTAGACAGTTAATAGATATCTTAAGAAGTCATGCAAATATTGACAAATATTACTCAGGCAAATATCATATATTATCTACTAACATGTATTACTAATGCCATTCAATGTCAGATCCATGACAACAAAATACCACATATACAAGGTAACATTTTAAAGTGTTCCAGATAGGCTGAGAATATAATTTTCTTTTAAAAAAAAAACTCATTCGTGAAGAAAATGATCTGCATTGTACTTGACAATGTCTTTACATATTATAGCATATTACCTGTGTTTTTTTTCAAGATCATAATCTTTAATTTGATATAACTGTACATATTTATGCTTATTAAGGTCTTTCATTTGAAATCAAAACTATATTTTGAAGAGCTTTATTAAAACTCTCCTACATTCTTTCAAAACATTTACCCAACTACTTATACTGTAGTTCTACATATTTTAATATGAAAATGCTTTATTATTTTGAATACAAATAATTGACAAAGTACACATCCTTTGGGAACAAAACAGTTCAGTTGACAAATCTGTTTTGTCAAACAATAGACACCCTTCAGAAGGGAGCAAGCCATCTCTATGGTAATAGGACTAACAGTACCCTATTGATTGAGTGGAAGAAGACATTATACAATGTCAGTTGGGTTGTTACAATTTCATTTGTCGTGTGACCTGAACTTAACCTTTAAAACCTTTCTTCTGTGAACATAAACCCAACAGCAGGGCATAGTTTTTGTACCGCCATTACAGTGAAAGCTTTTTTTTAACCTGGGTGTAGTAAATGTATTCCTTTAACAGATTTACACTTCTGCTAGGCATTTGTTTAAGATATATTTCACTACTTTATTCATTTACATGTCAAATCATCATAACATTTTGATGTTGAATCTACTTTTGTGTCTTTTTAAAATTATTTAAAAGAACATTACTGTACATGTAGGATTAGTGCTAACTGGTGTGCAGTAAATTAATTCTTTTAACAGGTTTATGTTTTTCCCAGGTAATTGTTCACATGTCGTTCACTATATTTAACTCTTGGGGTAGATAAAAAGACCTTTAGTTCCTTTTTAAACAAAGATTGTATTTTAAAAGCAAATTTCTATTTAACTATATTGATGCAAAGAGCTCCAATTTTCAGTAAACAAGACTGAAAGAACAATTTACTCTGTCTTTGATTACTATATAATTTTTTGTATCCCTTTAAAAACTTGTGCAATATTATTAATGATGTATTTTAGTCAATTCTTAGAAATGATTGGCAACAACAGCTTAATATTGGCTGTGCTCTAATATATGTGAATCAGGAAAACAGCATAAAATATTACTGTTTTAGAAAATATTCTCAAGAAGTAACAACATTGTAATGTTCAATTATGTGCATTTCTTATAATTGGCAATTTGTTACACATCTATAGGAATACATTTGAAAATATTGTGGGAATTCATAAGATCATAAATCTAGAGTTGGAAGGGATTTCAGAGATTGTCTAGTTTATTACTCTCATTTAACAAAAAAGGAAACTGAGGCCTGGTGAGGTTAGGTAATTTGTTCAAGGTCATACAAGTACTAAGTCTCAGGAGCAGACTAATAGATTTCATTAGTATGAAATCACATACTCATTTAAGATAATGCCTATATCAATAAGGTACTGCATGACACATGGTAATATCTAATAAAATCTTTGTGCTTTTGCTGTTGTTTCAAGATTAAAGTAGCCATTATATTCAGTGACTGAAATTTGTTAGAATGATTTTTGAAGTATACTCTTTGAAATTCACAAAGCCTACTAGTTTAAAGGAAAAAATTCTTATAATAATGCAAACTAGGGCTGTATGGAAGACTGTTATTGGTTATTTCAGTTTTAAAATTATATTTTAAAGAAGTTATGGATTAGAGAAATAAAAAGTTTGGGTAGCCATGAATGATTTATGAGTGTCCACATAAAGCAAGGATTACCTTTCTTCTTCAGTGGAAATAGTTGGGGCCTCTTACAGTCATAGTTAATTAAACCGAAATACATCATTAAGTTTTATATACATATCTATAAATTACCTAAATTTCCCTCTTACAATATAAAAAACATCATTCTTTATATTGGGCTTAGCTTGTTTTTGGTCTTGAAGTATGTCAGATTTCTTGTTAGGACTTTTTTGCTTGTGTTTTATTTGTTCTTAGTAGGTAATAAGATAGAGAAATGAGAAATGAATTGTCATTGCACATTGGGATGGATAGAAACAGCATATATTTTGAAAAAACTTAAGGCTGAATTTAGTGATTTACAGTAAGTTTTATTAAAGTGAATTCATTCAACGTAGTTATTGGGCACCTACTCTAAAACTGAAAATGGAGTTCACTTTTCAAAAGAAAATTCTGTGCTTAATTTTAAAGAATGTCAGAGGTTCAATCATACCCACCATTCCGCTGTTAATTTGTAGACATAGTCACAAGAAATTATATGAGAATGAATGGTTTAAAATGGTGAAATTAAAAAAATAATAAATAACAAATGTTATGCATTTCCAGATACTAGTTAGAACTAATGTGTAAGATTAAGTTTAGTACAGGGTATGTCATATTTTAGTGCAAAGTGGGTCATACCTGTATACTACTATTATATAGTAGAACTGACAACATACTCAAACTTAAGATTGTTTACATTTGGCAGATTGTTCTGCGTCAATGTTATTATTTATGTAAATCAGAAAAATTATTTTAAACATTTTAAAAATTTCATTGCTTTCAAATACTGTGATGAAACTTTTGCAAATTAATTGAAACTATTATCATTGTAGCCTTGACTATGATTCCATTCAGTAATGTAAATTCCATACCTTAAAGAATGTAGAATCTCTTGATTAAGGAATATTAGGATTTTCCATTTCAAATATTATTTTAGATTATTGCCATGGGGAATAATTGGAGGTTTTCCTTATTTCAGAGGTAGCTATGCATAAGTTACAAATAGTTACCAAGTTTTAATAGTTGAAGAATAGAAAGTACTGAAGCATTAATTTCCTTTTCGAAGAATATCTGCTGTGATCCCTAGCTAATTGATCATATATTTTTCTCATACATGTAATAACATTGCATTGAATCAAACTGTTTAAGTACTTTAAAAGCTTGGTTCATTTGCATTTTTTTATAAAGCAGACATATTAGGCTCAAGTAGCAGAGCTTCATTGTTGAAGAAAAAAAGCAGGGCAAAAACTCTTTTTTTTTTTAAGACTGTGGAGTCTATTCTGACAGCTAGTCAGAGTTAGAATTAGTTCAAGGAAATGTTAATAATGCACTGCCTAGCCTAATCCCTTTGATATCACCAGGTATCCTCCTGTTCATGGGTTAATTGCTTTAAAAGCGAAGGCAGTATTCTGAGCGGTGGGCCGCTTCACCTTTTCACAGCTGTTACCATTGAGTGACAACTAAATCCCATGTGTAAGATGAGGAAGAGCTCAATCTCCAATTGGGAGAAAATTTATGTAAACCGCAATCCCTTCAGAATGTTCGGAAGTCATAGACTTTCTTGATTTACTCTGCTTTTCCCAGAAAGCTCTATTGTTCACTTTCCTAAGTCCCATCAACCCTTTGTAGCAGAATATCACAGCAGCAGCAGATAGCTTGAAATATATAAATGCTATCATAGCTCTGATTAATAGCAGTGCTTATGAGTCAAGTCTGATAACAGTGCAGCTCTCCACTCAATTTCAGATACTGCTAATGGAATCTGTCTTCTTCAATTGTAATATGAGAAGGCCTAATTTGCTATGGAGCTTGGAGCTGTCACCAGTAGGGGATTGTGGGGTCAGATGGGAGCTGCCAGGTTTTTGCCCTGCAGCTTGTATCTCTCACTTTGAATAGAGCAGCCCCCTGCCTGCCAGTTAGCTGATAGGCCGCTATGGGGTTTATGCCACTATATACAATAGGAAAGGACTACATAGGCTGACTTTATAATTGTGAAGTGAGCTCATATTTCCACAGCTACTGTGCTGCATAATTTCTAATAAGTGGTTTTAACAAATGTCAGATTATGAAAAGTTTCCTCAATTACAAAAACTTATAAAACACTTAAATTGCTAAATCTGTTTCCTGCCGAGATTTTGCTACTGGAACTAGACATCACTTATTATAGTTGTAATATTAAATACACTTATTTTCTTAAAATTATAAGTAAAATAGTAAATTGGAATTAATATAACTTTTCTGCCTTTTAGTGAAATAGAGAGAAACCATTTTAATGAATTGAAATAAAAATGCTGACTATAACTTGGGGTAATAAAAGTATTAATATTAAAATGTGTAATTTAAAGTTCATATTCAAATGAAATTGATTAATCTTGCTAATGAAAAATATTTCATATTTTCATTTGTTTGGTTTCATATTTTATATTTTTTGTTGACATTATCATGGTGTATTAATTTTTTCAATATGCATTTTGAAATTTTGGAACATTTACTTAGATTTTAGCTTGCAAGTTACAAGGCTTTAGCTCTGATGATATGCCTTATTCTTTGCCTCTGGGAATAATATGTTGGTGTATACTTTTATCCAATTTTAGTGGTTGTTGTTGAATGCAAAATACACTCTAGACTGAAATATAATCTAGTCTAGACTGAAAATTTTGACAGCATTTATTAGTATATATGTATATAAACATACCCTATATATATTAATTTCTTTAAAAAGGAGGCCAATCTTGAATTGAAGAGTATAAAAAAATCATTTGTCATTTAGGGAATTATTTTGGGTTAGACTTTCATAATTGCTTTTGGGTTTTAGTCATTGCTTCCTTCTATGCCTGATGGCATATTTAGTAAAGTTTAAAATAAGTAATTGTAAAATTAAAATTTTCCTCCATTTCATTTAAATGACATCTCTCAGGAAGACTATATAGGAGAAAATATTTGTGAGTTTTTGTTCAACTTGAATACAGTCAAATCTATCTCCACAACAGCTTTGGCATCTATCACCAGATTTAAGACACATGACCACCAAGCTGCTTCAGGCCCTCATCACCTCTCACCTGGTCTACTGCAATTTCTCAAATTACCAATCTGTGCTCCTCCACAACCACAAAACTCATATTCCTAAAGCAGAAATCTGCTTGTGTCACTTTTGACTCAAACTCCAGTGGTTCCCTATTACCTTTAGAATAATATACAAACTCCTCAGTTTGGCATTTAAAGCTTTTACCATCTTAGGAGGCTAATTAAATATTAGTTTCCTTGACAAAGTCTATAATCCAGTCAATTTGGCCTTCGTGCTGACCTCCAAACATAATGTTCCATCTCTCTTTGCCCTTTTACAGTTTGTCTGCCATAAATATAATGCATTTCCTTCTCCCCGCTACATCTTAGAATCCCATTTCCTTCAAAGCACAAATCAACTGCCACCTCAACTAAATTGTTCCTTCTAACATGAAGCCTTTTTCCTGATCTTCCAGCTGCTAATGTCTCTCTGCACTGAAATTACATTGTGTATATATATATACACACTCACACATACACACACACTTATTTGTTAACATGTCTCTGATAAAATATAAACTCCCTGAGGGCAAGAACTTTTACTTTTGTCTTTAAGTTCCTAGTACCTAGCGTAGAGACTGGCACATAGTAGGTTCTTAATAAGTGCTTTTTGAATAACTGATTAAATAGTTTTATTGTCATATTTAGCCCAAGTTATAATGGACATTGCATGATTAAATTATATTGCTTATAGAAGTTCTCATTCCTCTAATTTTTCTTTTTAACTTTTAATTCAGATATTCAAAATGGGACTAAGAAGTTACTGTTTTTAAGTACTAGTAATTAATAGGGAAGGGGAACACCTTACTTTTATTCTGGAATTCCAAACTATTGACCAAAGTTTTTTTCACAAGTAGATATAACTGTGATAGGATTTGATTTCAGGAGATAGTTGGGAGTCATTAGATACTTGTTGAATGAATGGATCAATCTTTGATGTAATCAGAAACTATTTAGTTTACTTACAGATTTAGCAGTGCTGCATTCACTACTTATTTAAAACTCCCTTTTTTGACCTCAAATTTAGTTTTTAGATTTCACATTGCATATACATATATATTTCAAAACCTTGGGAAGTATCTTTAATTGCCATATGTATAGATTGCTGCTTTTTATATAATTGATTTGTATACTTTTATGGACAGCAAGTCTTAAAACAACTAGAAGTAGAATTTATTTTTGCCTTTTCTCACAAAGATGCAGTGATTTGTGTGAACCAAATATGAAAATGACAAAAAAGAGGAGATATTTTTGGTGCAAGATAATAACTGTGCAGTAATTGGCTCCCAAAATTGAATGAAAAAAACTGTTTCTAGTTTCATTATTAAGGAGATAGCTTGAATTACACACAATTATGGGTATAAGTTGAAAGGATCCTAGATAGCATTGTTTTGTGAACAAGGCCCAGAATAGAAGACTTAGGATAAAATTACCATTTTTATTGTAAATCATGACATGATTTAGATGGTTTCTTTGTATGTTCTCATGCTGCCAGTACCAATTTATGCCAGAGTTCCCCCTTTTCTCTTCTTCATCTCACATCTCTCTGACATCATCTCTCCATTTTCTCTATGTTTGCCAAGGCTAACCCTTGATTCCATTCCTTCTTGTCTTTTCCAACAGATTGCCTACCTCCACCAATGTCCATCATCCACATCTCTTCTCTCTCCTCTCATCTCCTATCTCTCTCTCTCAGACCTCCCCTGAACTCCTACCCAACTTTTTAATCTCTTCTCATTTACCTGGTTCTTAACCTGCTACTTACAAACTTGTCTAAATCTCTCATTTTTAAGAGAAATTACTATATCTGCTAGCTGTTGTCTTTTTTTACCTTCTTGACAAAACTCAGATTAGCCATTTATAATTAATACTTCCATATTCTCTCTTCTCCCTTTTCCAAACTCTGCATTTGACCTCTTCATAATCAACTGAAACTGCTGTTTCCAAAGTTACTACTGATCTCTTAATTACCAGATTTAATGGTCTGTTCTCAATCTTCATCCTTGAATTCTGCAACATTTGGCACTGTTGAACATCTCCTCATGAATCATACTTTCTTCTCTTTGGGTTTTCATGACTGCTGTCTCTTGATTCTGGTCCTACTTATCTGCCTACTAACCAGTCTTTTTTGCTAGATTTTCATGTCACAGTGGGTATCTGTCAGGATTCTGTCCTGAGTTTTCTTCACTTTTTCTTTCTATACTCTATTTTGTGATTTTATCAACTCTCCTAGGGTACAACAATCTTATCAAAATATGATTTTCAAATCAATTTGTCCAGCTCTAGTCTCTCCTCAGATCCAGTCTCATATGACCAACTGCCTTAACGAATGTTTCTAACTAGTGTCTTATAGACATCACAAACTCAAAATGTTTGAAACAGAACTCCTCATCTTGCTTCACCCCAACCCACTTCTCTTCCTAATTTCCTTTTACTATTAAGGGCTCCATTATCCTTCTAGTTACCTAGCTTGACAACATTGCTATCATCCTTGACTTGTTATTCTCATTCAATTGCCAAGACTTATAACTGCTTTGATCCAATATAAACCCCTCTGTTCAGCATTTAAAACTTCATAACTCGGCTCCTAGATTTCTAGTCTTTTAACATATTAATTCCCTCTATATACTCTATGGTATAGACATACTGGCCTATATCCAATCTTTATGTGTTTTCACTGACTGCCCTCCATGCCTGGAATGAGGCATCTTTGCCTCTTCCATTCCCTGACTTCCTTTAAGCCTCAGTTCAGGCATCATCTCCTTCAGGATACTTTGTAGATCTTCATAGCTTTTAGTACCTTCCCCCCTTAGACTACCTTCTTTTTACTCTGTATATGTATTTATCTTGTATATACTGATTTATAAATGTTGTTTATAAATATAAATTCTTTGACAACAGGGACCATTTTTGGTTTTTCACAGTTCTTAGTGCATTGTCTGGCATATTTTTTTTTTTCAGTAATTCAGCCACTCAACTGTGTCCAACTCTTTGTGACCCTGTATGGAGTTTTCTTGGCAAAAACACTGGAATGGTTTGCTGTTTCCTTCTCTATTTCACTTTACAGATGAGGAAACTGAAGTGAACAGTTATGAGACTTGCCTAGGATCATGCAGCTACTACATGTCTGAGGCTTGATTTGAATTCAGATCTTTCTGACTCTAGTCCCAGTGTCCTATTGATAAAGCCACAGTGAGTACTGTGAGTGTGAAGCCCCCTACCTCCTTTTATGATTATAATAGTATTAGCCTTTATGATTATAACACAAATAATATAGTTTGCTTTATATGAATTATAAGCATTAGCTAAGAAAAATACAACTTAGGGTGGAATTAAATCTTGCTGACAGGCACTTTGACTTTAAGCCTATAACCCAAAGTTTCTACCAAGTCCACCACACCCTGCTGCATGTAAACATAAGAGAGTAAGTTAGGAGGTGGAGGACTGCCTTTGTGGTATAATGACAAAGATAGTCAGAAGGGAGGTGGAGGACTGCTCTTGGGAGCAAATGTCAGCCATTTAACTGTTGACTCCTAGTATTAAGTCATAATTGTTTTATGTTATTGAATTCAGATCTTTCTGACTCTAGCCCCAGTGTTCTATCGATGGAGCCACAGTGAGTACTGTGAGTGTGAACCCCCCTACCCCCTTTATGATTATAATAGTATTAGCCTTTATGATTATAACACAAATAATATAGTTTGCTTTATATTAAACAATAAAGTTACCATCCATAGTGATTATTTTTATACTTTCCAGCTTATTTAGCACTTGCATCATTGATTAGGATCTGCCTATGTGAAAGAATTTTGCATCCATTCTATTTTAATATTGACTGTATCTTATTACACTATGTCATCAGATTTCTGTGCTTAAAAAAAGGCTATCTCCTAAGGCAGGGTCGGCAACCTTTTTGGCCGTGAGAGCCATAAATGCCACATTTTTAAAAATGTAATTTCATGGGAGCCGTACAGTGCTCACAGTGTGCGTTCCTATAACAGCACCTGAAAAAAAATTGACTGCTCCTGCAGAAAGAGCCATATCTGGCCCTCAAAAGAGCCAGATATGGCTCGAGAGCCATACGTTGCCAACCCCTGTCCTAAGGCTTAGGGTCTTTGGTTTTGATCTTGTCCAGAGCCCGGCTTTATTGTGAAACTGGCCTCCTCTCAATAAAACCTATTATTAGCTTGGAGACCGTATTGGTGTGATAATTTAAAACTTCATAACTTGGCTCCTAGATTTCTAGTCTTTTAACATATTAATTTCCTCTATATACTCTATAGTATAATTTTTCACAACAGTATTTAATAAGTGTTTATTTGATTAGAAAGTGACTTACTATTAACTACACAAGCAGATTCCATTCACATTCAGTAACGATGCTGTTGGAGGGCAATCACATCTTTTCTTTTCCTTGACACAACAATGACTAGACATACTTTAATGACTTTTATGGGAGAATGTCAAAGGTATACTTAGAAAGACCTCTAAGATATCTCTTATTTACCTTCTTGTTGACATCATAATAAGTATAATAACATAACATCAATATAATTTTTAGAAATTTCATTCAAGGCCCCAAGAAATAAAGATTTAGTCTCTCAATGCTAAAAAAAGTTCTTATTGTTTTAATATCATCAAATTTTTCTTATCAAAGTGAGAATTTTCTGTTTTATGGATAATCTTGGAAGAATTTCTAATACCACCCACCAGGCTACCTTCATAATATTTGACATACTCTTGAAAGATCTTGATGGTTCAATCACTGTATGTTCAGAAAATATAAATTTCTACAGTTTTTAGAATTAAATCATAATTATAGGTAAATAACTAACAAAAAAACAACTTAATAAATTTTGAACCTTATTTTAAAAAAGTAATTTGATATAATTGAGTGGTATACACCCAGCATATCATATCATTTTCCTCATTAGTATTAATTACAGAGGATTGCCTGATTATACTGCTGTGATGCCTAATACTTTTCCACATGTTTTTGTTTCTGCAGTTAATATTTCAATATCTAATTAGCATAGTACCCCTATTATTTAAAATACAATAGTAATGATGATGGAGGATCATTATTAGAAAAATGGCCACAAATAATTTTAGTCTTCTAAAAATATGAAATTCACATAAAAATATTTCTGATCCTGTTAAATCAAACAGATAATTAAGACTGAAAGTAGAAAACAACACCTAGTTCCATTAGTTATCCTAAGATACAGAAAATTATACATTGAATATATTTTGTAATGTATCGGTTATCTAGCTGCCAAAAGCCTCAATATTTCTCGTGAGATAAACCTTCCTCTTTTTAAAAGATGAGCATATCTTAGTTGCTGTGATAGTTTTGCAATTATTGTTTGGCAGATGAAGTATTGCCTGCTTGAAATAAAAAAAAGAAAATGTTTATTTAATATTCAAATTAATTTTTTAACTTCAAGTAGATACTTTAGTGTGGCATATGCAGTTAAAAGTAAATAGCCACTTAGTTACTTATACTTTTTTTTTTAAACCCTTACCTTTCATCTTGAAGTCAATACTGTGTATTGGCTCCAAGGTAGAAGAGTGGTAAGGTCTAGGCAGTGGGGGTTAAGTGACTTGCCCAGGGTCATACAGGGAAATGTCTGAGGCCAGATTTGAACCTAGGACCTCCCATTTCTAGGCCTGGCTCTCAATCCACTGATGCTACCCAGCTGCCCCCATTACTTATACTTTTAAAACTGTTGATAACTAGTTGATAATAAAGAAGAAATAATATGACAGTTTTATGAAGGGTAGCTTGATTGCTGAATGAAAATAATACATAAGATTTTATACCATTTTAAAATGAGACAGTTTTCACATAGGAAAAAAATCTGATTTTTTTCCCTAGAAAATGCTGATGAATATTAATTGTTCTAATTTTTAAATGAAGCTGTTATGATAATAAGATTTGATTAAACTTATTTTCATAATGGGATTTTATTTATTCAAAATAGTTCTAGATTCATTTAAGGCAATTTCATTTAAAACTCTTGCCTATAAGTACATTTCTTTCCAAAGAAAGATTATTTATAGAGTACAAAATCAGGTCAAGTACATCATTCGTTTAATAGAATTGGAAGTATAAAGATTTATGTACAGTACGTCATTCTTGTTATAATTGTACAGTTTTAGATCATGTTTCTTTTTGTAAAAATATGTAGTCAGCTTTATGTGCTGAATTATGTTTGTCTTTTAATAAAATAACAAAGTAATTAATCTTCCAACTTTTTGAAACCAATATCCTGCAAGGTGAAGTTGTTTCATTTATTACTATTCCCAGGACATCTATTTGGGCTTGGTTATAAGGAACCCAACATAAAGTGGGGACCTTGAATGGCCATATCTTCAGAAGGCCAGAATATTCTATGACTGACTTAGAAGGAAAGAAATAAATATTTATCAAGCTCTTACTATATGCCAGGTAAGTGCTAAGCACCGAGGATACCAAAACAAGCAAAAAAGAAAGACTGCTTCTTCCTTCAAGGAGCTTACATTCAAATAGGGGAAGGCACCACACAAAAAGAAGCTGAAAAGTAGTTGTGGTTGAGGTACAGTGTGAAGATACCTAGCAGGAGGCCATAAAAGTCCAGAAGAACAGGAACAGGGTCAGGAGGGGAATGAACAGAAGCTGGCCTGGATTCCTTCATGAAATGGAGACTTCAGGAGAAATTCCTAAAGGGGTAGAAGAAAGTCCTTAGGAAGAGATATTCTATGGTGAGTAGGTGGTAGCTGCCATGGTGGTATGATCCAGGGTGAAGAGGTCTCAGGATTAGACTGTAGTTGAGTATGGTTTGAAAATCCAGAAAAAAAAGTCAGGAACATGTCCAGGAAAATATTTGGAGGGAGGTTTCTAAAAGCATTGGCTATTCTGTAAATTTAAAAGGAAATTCTCCTCAATCTACTTTTTAAAAAATATACTTAATAACCTTGCCCCATTCCTTTACAATTTTTTTATTACTACCCTTCATTTACTCTATAATCCAGTCAAAGTGGCATTCTTGCTCTTTCTCACACAGAACAACACTCCATCTTCTGTCTCTTTGTCTTTTCTCTAGTTATCCCTCATACTTAGAATGCAGTCCCTCTACACTTTTCTCTGAACCTGGCATTTTGTTGGCACATAATAAATGTTTGTTGATTATTTAGATTAACATTTAATGCCTTCTTCTCTTTCCTTTCCACTCATGTTTAATATCTAATCACCTTCATGAGCTCTACATTATAGCTAGACTGGATAGTAGCTATTTTCTGAATTTGACTCCTTATCTTGGCACCTCCTTATGTATGTTTAAGTAGGATGTCCTGGCACTCTTTCTTCATCTCTGCCATTGAGAATCCTATTCTTCTTTTAAGGCTTTGCCCTCTTTTTATTCATGATGCTCTGTCTTTATTCAGTTTTCTCTCATATTTATTTGTGTATATATTCTCTACTTCCTATAGTATGTAACGCCCTACAGAACAAGAGTATTTCCTTTTTGATTTTGTATTTCTAGTCCTAGAATAGTACCATTCACACATAAGAAAGTATGAAAGGTGCTATATAAATATTTTTGAATAATTAATAAAGTTTCCATTAAAAACGTTCATTTTCTTTTTTTTTTTTTTTTAATTTTTTTTTTAATTTTTTTTTCAACCCTTAACTTCTGTGCATTGGCTCTGAGGCAGAAGAGTGGTAAGGGTGGGCAATGGGGGCCAAGTGACCCGCCCAGGGCCACACAGCTGGGAAGTGTCCGAGGCCAAATTTGAACCTAGGACCTCCCATCTCCAGGCCCGACTCTCAATCCACTGAGCTACCCAGCTGCTTTTTTTTTTTTTTTTTTTTTAAGAGAAATACATCCAAGATTCAGGTCTTTGGCAAATGTTTGTTAGGATGTGTGTTTTAAGTATCATTTAGATATATTTTATAAAAGACATTATGCTTTTAATTTTTCTCTTATTTTTGATGGCTTTTTGTAAAAGCTTAATTATCTGTTTTTCATTTTGGTATTGTAGGTAGTCAGCTAAGATACATTTTTAAATATTATAATAGACTGCCACACACTTAGTTACCATCTAGCTATTTGGAATGGAAGGGCATGCTATTTCTTACTTCCCCACCTGTGTTAATCACTTCCAGACCTCAAACTGTGTTATAAAGCAGTAATCAGCAAAACTCCTTGATACTGGTTAAAAAAATAGAAAAATAGATCAGTAGAACAGATTACATAAGCATCATTCAGAAACAACTAAACTCAATAACCCAGGGTTTGTTAAATCCAAGAATATAAACTACTTGGAGAAATATTACTAGTTGGCAAGAACTGCTAGGAAAACTGACAAGCAGATTGGCCAAAAATAGATTTGACCATTTTATGCCATGTACCATTTAAGTTCCAAGTGCATATTCAAAGATAAAAGGTCATACATTTTTAAAATTGGGAGGAAAATAGACAATGACATCTTTCACAGCAATGATTAGAGAAGAAATTATTAATCAAACAAGGGGTAAAGGAGAACATAAATGATAAAGCAGACAATTTCAGTGACTTGAAACTGAAAAAAATAAACCAAAAAATTCTACATGAACAAAATAAATGAAGCTAGGATAAGTAGGGAAACTTGAGTTAGGAAAAGAATCTTTGTATCAACTATCTCTGATATAGGTTTGTTATTACAAGATATGTGGGGAATTAATCCAAATGTTATGGAACAAAAGTCATTACCCAATTGATTATAGATTTAGAACCAAAAGGGACCTTGTAGGCAATCAAATCCAACTCCTTCATTTTATAGGTAAGAAAACTAAGGCACAGGTATGTTAAGGGTTTTTCTCATGGCTATACAACTAAGAAGTTTCTCAGTTAAGTTTTGAATTGAGATTTTCCTGCCTGTAATACAGCCCACTTCTCTATCCACTATCTATCCCCTGGCACCACCTAACTGCCTGAATGTAAATAGAATTTTTTTTGAATGGAATTCTTTGTTAGCATAATAAACTATCCTGATTCAAAAAATTGATGCTTTTTGTTATTAAATCACAGTGGCATCCAGTCTATGTACCTTTTTATTAGTTGCCACCCACTATACAGAAACTCTATCTTCCTTTAAAATGCAGTTCAAGCATCAACTTTTTTTTTTTAAACCCTTACTTGATTTCAAAGCAGAAGAATGGTAAGGGTTAGGTAATGGGGATTAAGTGATTTGCCCAGGGTCACACAACTAGGAAGTGTCTGTGACCAGATTTGAACCCAGGATCTCCCATCTGTGGCTCTGGCTCTCAGTCCACTGAGCTACCAGCTGCCCCTCAAGCATCAACTTTAAAAAATGTTTCTTAATTTTAAAATTTATTTCATGAAATATTTTCCAATTATACATAAAAAAAATTTAAAATTAGGGTTTCAGAATCTCTCTCCCACTCTACCCCTCTCCTTGAGAAGGCAGACACTTTGATTTTACCTGTGAGATCATGTCAAATATATTTCCATATTAGCTATGTTGCAAAAACAAAAACTAAACTAAAAATAAAGTATAGTATGCTTCTGTTTGTACCAGCTCTGAATTCTTGGTATAAATTCTACATGGCTATAGTATATGATCTTTATGACATATTGCTATAGGCTCCTTGCTTGTATTTTATTAAAAATTTAAGCATTTATTATATTCATTGAGGAAATTGGTCTGTAGTTTTTTTTCTTTATTTTTGCTCTTCTTGGTTGAAGTATCAAAACAATATTTGTGTTATGAAGGAAATTTGATAGGACTCCTTTACCTCTTTTTTCAATTAGTTTTTATAGTATTGATACTAATTATTCTTACTCTCATTTTAGAATCAATACTAAATGATGGTTCCAAGACAGAAGAGCAAGACCAGGGCCACATAGCTATAAAGTGTCTGAGGTCATATTTGAACCTAGGACCTCCCATCTCTAGGCCTGTCTTTCTATCTGCCAAGCCACCTAATTGCCCCAGGATTCAGTATTTTTTAAATGTTTGGTAGTTTTTACTTATGAATCCATCTGATCCTAAGGATATTTTCTTAGGGACCTCATTGATGGCTCGACCAATTTCTTTTTCTAAAATAGGATTATTTAGTTATTTTATTTCCTCTTCTGTTAATCCAAACAGTTTATGTGTTTGTAAATATCCCTCCATTTCATTTAGATTGTCAGTTTTATGAACATATAATTGGGCAAAACAACTAATAACTACTTTAATTTCATCTTTATTTGTGTTGCATTCACCCTTTTCATTTTTTGATAACTGCAAATTTAGTTTTTTTCTTTTTAAAAAAATCAGTTTAGTTTATATATTTTATTGAGTTTTAAAAATTAAAACAACTCCTAGTTTTATTTATTAATTCAGTTGTCTTTTTACTTTCAATTTTATTCATCTCTCCTTTGATTTTTCAGGATGTGTATTTTGGTGTTTAATTGGGAATTTTTAACGTGTTCTTTTTCTAGTATTTTTAAAGTGGCATACATGATTCATTCATTCATTGACCTGCTCTTTTTCTCTTTTATGCATTTAGAGACATAAAAATTTCCCCAAATACTATTTTTGGCTACATCCCACAAATTTTGGAATGTTGTCTCATCATCATTCTTTTTAATGAAATTATTGTTTCTATGATTTATTCTTTGTTGCACTAATTCTTTTAGGATTAGATCATTTAGTTTCCAATTAATATTTAATCTATGCTTCCATGGTATTATAATAAATGTAATTTTTATTGTATTATAATCTGAAGAGGTTTTTTATTATTTCTGTTTTTCTGCATTTAGTTGCATGGTTTTTAGCATCAACTTTTAAATACCTTTTCCTTATCCTCCCAACTGGTAGTAGTCTCCTTCTCAAATTACCTTGTAGTCACCTGCTTTTTATTCATTCTCTACTTAAATTTTCCATATATTCTTCATTTTTATCCTGTATATATTGTAAAGACATATATTTGTCTTTCCTGTAAGGATTTAAATTCCTTGTGAATAGAGATTCTTTCATTTTTCATATTTGTATACTCAGTTTTTTAATACTGTGCTTGGTACATAGCAGAATTTAATAAATCCTTGGTTAATTGATTTTCCATCCCCATCTTTTATTTGAATCTTTCCTTGTGACAAAGGAGAACAAAAATCCAAAATACTGAATATAGAAATCTTGTCTGATATTATATACATAATCTCCAGGACACCAATTGTTTTTTTTTAATTACACAGTTCAGTTTTCTTTTGGCAAGCTTTTTATTTAAGTTACCATTGTTTTCTTGGCTATGCTCATTTTTTAAAACATTAGTTTTTATTTATATTTTCTCTTTCTTAAATCACTATAGTATCCCATGCCCCCTCTTCCTCCCAGAGAGCCATCTCATGACAAATAGTATTTTTTAGAGGGGAAAAGGAAAAAAAGTTAGTACAATTGATCAGTACACTGAAAAAGCCTGAAAACATGTGCAATATACCTGTGAACCTCTCATCTCCATAAGTGGGTAGGTTGGGTAAGTCTTGTCATGTTTCTTCATTTGAGTCCAATTTGATCTTTATAATTTTTTTTTTAAACCCTTGTACTTCGGTGTATTTTCTCATAGGTGGAAGAGTGGTAAGGGTGGGCAATGGGGGTCAAGTGACTTGCCCAGGGTCACACAGCTGGAAGTGGCTGAGGCCGGGTTTGAACCTAGGACCTCCTGTCTCTAGGCCTGACTCTCACTCCACTGAGCTACCCAGCTGCCCCCTATAATTTTGTTATATTTACTTTTGATTTTTTTTTAGTATGTGCTCTTTCTGTTTATATCATTGTCATTACTGTGTATATTTTTCCTTGTTTCTGCTTACTTCATTCTGCATCAATTCATAGTAATCTTTCCATGCTTCTATGTATTCATCATACTCATTGTTTCTAAAGCACAATAATATTTCATTATATTCACATACCACAATTTGTTTAGTCATTCCCCAATTTATGGGTATTTACTTTTTTCCCCAAGATGAAGTTATCACAAAAAAAGTACTGCTATAAGTTTTTTGAAGTATATAGAGACTTTTCTCTTATCATTGGTTTCTTTAGGTATGATCTCAGTAATGGAGGCCCTGATTGAAAGGATAAAAACATTTTAGTCACTTTATCTGCCTAATTCCAAGTTGCTTTTGAATGTAATTGTACTACTCTTTTACAAGTCCACCAACAATGTATCAGTGTGCCTCTCTTTCCACAACCCTTCCAACAATGACTTTTGCTATTTTTGCGTTTTTACAGAGTGAAGTGAAACCTCAGACTTGTTTTTTAATTTTATAAATCCTTGTCTTTACTCTTATAATCAATATTGTATATTGGTTCCAAGGCAGAAGAATAGTAAGGTCTAGGCCAGTGATTCCCAAAGTGGGTGCCACTGCCCCCTGGTGGGTGCTGTAGTGATCCAGGGAGGTAGTGATGGCCACAGGTGCATTTGGGGGCGGTGAATAACTGTAAGGGGGCGGTGATAGTATGTGACGGGGTGGGGGGGCTAAGTAATATTTTTTTCTGGAAAGGGGGCAGTAGGCCAAAAAAGTTTGGGAACCACTGGTCTAGGCAATGAGGATTAAGTGACTTACTCAGGGTCACACAATTAGGAAGTGTCTGAAACCAGATTTGAACCCAGGACCTGCTGTCCCTAGGCCTAGCTCTCAATATACTGAGTCATCTAACTTAAACTTGTTTTGATTTGCATGTCTTTTATTAGTAGTTCTTAGGAACATTTTTTGTTGTTGTTTTAAATACTCTAGTTCTTTTGAGAACTATTCAATTTCCTTTGACCATTTATTGAGAAAAAACTCTTAGTCATATATATTTATATATAAGGATTTGGAGATTATATATATATATGTATGTATATATATATAGTTATTATTAAAAATGATGAGGGCCAAGATCAAAAGGAAGAATAGTATTTTAATAAAAGCCATGCTGATAGAGATAAACTGACCACGCGCCTGTAAGAAAAACCTATTCCAACCTCACCTCAGCCATTTACCTTCCTCTCTCCTAGAGCTCAGGTAACTAAAGAGGAAGTTCCAAGTCACTACCCCCTACTTAAAATAGTCCCTCACCTTTAATAAGTCATCCAAAACAGGAAACCCATGAAACCCGTTGGACTACGGGAAATGTAGTTTTAAGGACCCCCACAGGTCCACAGAAGTTTGTCAAACACTATATTGAGGTTCAATCCTTCCAAATAGAACCCTAGGTGATTTTAACTAACACTATATATATATATATATATAAAAGATGCCAAACTCTTATCAGGGAAATTTGATACAAAGAATTTTTTCCTATTCAACCACTTTCCTTATCTTAGATTCATTAATGTTATCTATGCAGAAGCTTTTCAGTTTCAAGTTTTCTCTTTTGTTGAAAATAGTATTCTATTCTTCAGCTATTTTAATCTTTTTTTTCTTTTTTTTTTGCATAGCCCTGTTCCTACTGACTCTCTACCCCTCATCCTTGATCCCCATTGTCTTGTAAGGCTTTTCCCATGGATTTTCCTTTTTCATTATGTCTCATTTTCAGAACAAGGACAATTATTGAGAAATCAGAGGATGCTGTCCCATAGTAGGCCATCTTCTTCCACAGTGTCTTTGATTATGCAGCCCGTTACTGATCTCTTTTGGTGACCATTTCCCTCTATATTTGCCTGGAAATCTCCCTGTATTCACATTCTCTCTTACAGGAAACAGGTTTCTCTGAGTATTGCAGCTTATCTCATTAAGGACTAGTAGACATATTATGCATGCCCTCCCACCCCCACCCCCCAGGCCTCATCTAGTTTAAGGTCTTTATCTCCCTTCTCTGAAAATCCCTCTTCATGGGAACATTCATCAATGAAGACCCTAACTGCAAAGAAAGGGCTCCTTACTTCCCCCTATTTTTTCAGCTTCGCATGTTCCTTCTCTCATCTATTCTCTTGTAGGCTCTCCTTTTGAAACCAAAGAGATCACCTTCCCCTATTGCTAACACTTGATTTGGCTCTCCTCTCTATTCTGTTCCCTACCACTATGCTTTATGTACCCCTTTGTGTTGTAATATAGTCCCACCAAAAAATAAAATAAATAAAAAGCATTGATTCATCTGTAGGCAGGTTTTCACCAGGTACTGTCAATAATACCCCCTGATACCTCCTGTCTACCTATTCACTGTTATCTCTACCAGATTTCTGTCTTCACCCACAACCCATGTCTCCTTGTATACATATAGAAGCAAATTTTTTACTGTTCTCTCTCTTGTCACTGTTGCTGGTATCTGTGCTTTCCTGCTGCATTTATTCACTCTTGTTGCATTTTTGTTTTTGGAAATGTGCAGGCATATAATTTCTTCAGTTCTATTAATTTTTTTGTAAAGTATTCCAGATTATTCTTTATTATTAAATGTCTATCTTTCCCTGTAAAGTTAAACTCTGATTTGCAGGATAGGTTACTGTGGGTAGCATCCTGAGTTTCATTGCTCTTTTGAGAACAAGTTATTCTATTCCTTCCTTTACTAATGGGATGTGGTGCAGAAGGTGAAAATCAACCCTGAAAAGCCTTACTGCAGAATTTCTGACAGTTGAAAAGGGTTTAGAACCCTGACTAGAGGCAGTTGATCCTGGAGACTACTCGGTCAGAGTAGGAGGGTCAACTGAGCTCAATCTTTGGACTGAAAACCTGGCCTTGATTCTGCAGCTTTTCTCTTAAGATTTGTAGCTTAGCTAATTCCTCTGAATCGCCCTGACCTTCCCTATCCCTATCATCATTTCCCTTCCTGAATTTCTTGTGGTTCTTGGAAGAAGGGTGGATCTGGGTGGTAGCATTCAAACTTTGTAGATTTAGTTTCCAGTAGTCAAGTAGGGCTTATCTTTGATGCAAATTATCTCCTGAATTATTGTATGCAACTTTCCTAACCTTAAAGGCAACAGAAACCTCTGAGACTGAGTGGGGCAGGTCCTTTCTCAGTCTCTCATTCCTGTGTCCCTCCCCCACCTGAAGCTTCTCCCTAGGCAGTTGTTAAAGATATCTTGTATCCTTCTGTCCTTTACAATCAACCCTGAAACTCAACAAACCCTGTTGTCATTTAATCAAACCTTTGGCTAAATCATTGGTTGAATGATAAAGGAGGGAGAAGGGGAGAAAGGAATAGTTTCTCTCTCTGGGTCCTAAGAGGAGTTGGAGGTGTCCATCTTGGAGGAAGTGGTAATCCCTATACTTCCTCTGGACTCTTCCTTTGGGAACCAGAGAAACTGACTAGAAAGTCCTCTAGTCAGTTTCAAACCATTTCTGGCTGGTCCTAACCTTTTGTCTGTAGAAGTGCCCTTCCTACCTGGTGGGCTCAGCCTGTTTCCTTTCAGTGTCTCTGTCTCAAACCTGTGTACCCAGTCTGTGTCTCCCTGCTGCAGCTGCCTGCCCAATTACCTCATCCTCTCCCTTTGCAGCTCTTGATACTTCAGTGTTTTATATTTCCAAAACTCAGTCATTCCCTTATACCTCCTACCACCTCAATTTACTACCTCCAGTACTGCACCCTCCTTTCCTACCTACTGACTTAGGGATCTACAGACCCCATCCACTTGTCTTATCCCCTATTACAACTACCTTATTACCCCATCTGCTTTAGTCCTTTTTTATCACCTTAGCTATTACTTCCAGCCTTATCCCCTTATTACAACCCTACCTGTTTAATCCCCTTATTACAGGGAACAGAATAGTCTTACATTATTTGAATGTTCTTTCCCTCATAGTTGAAGGTTTTTCTCCTAAGAATTTAAAGAACTCATTGTTTTGGAAGTTATTTTTTAACTTAAAATTTTTTTTTTATTTTAAAATTTGTTTCTTCCCTACATCTGTTCCTCTATCCCTCCTCTCTCCATCCTTGAGAGGGCAAGCAATTTAATATAAGTTATACATGTGTAGTAATACAAAACACATTTCCACATTAGTCATGTTGTGAAAGAAAATATAAACCAAAAAGACAAAAATCTCCCCAAACTCAAGAAAAATAAAGTGAAAAGAAGTTAACTTTCATCCACATTCAGACTCCTTCAGTTCTTTCTCTGGAGGTGAATAGTATTTTTTATCATAAATCCTTCATAATTGTTTTGGATTTTTGTACTGCTAAGAATAGCCAAGTCATTCATAGTTGATCACTGTGCAGTATTGCTATTACTATGTACAGTGTTCTCCTGGTTCTACTTACTTCACATTGTGACATTTTATATAAGTCTTTCCAGGCTTTTCTGAGAGCATCCTAATTGTCATTTCCAATAGCACATTTAGTTTTTTATAACATTCACATGCCACACTTAGTTTAGTCATTCCCCTAGTGATAGGCTTCTCCATAATTTCCAATTCTTTGCTACCACAAAAATAGCTGCTATAAATATTTTTGTACTTATAGGTTCTTTTCCTTTTTGTTTTTAAGCTCTTTGGGATACAGACCTAGTTAGTGGTATTGCTGGGTCAAGGGTATGCACAGTTTTATAGCGCTTTGGATGTAGCTCAAAATTGATCTTCAGAACAGTTTACAACTCCACCAAGAGTGCATTAGTGCCTCAATTTTTCCACCTCCTCTTCAACATTTGTCGTTTTCTTTTTCTGTTGTGTTAGCCAATCTGATAAACATGAGGTGATACCTAAGAGTTTTTAAAATGAACATTTCCCTAATTAGTAGTGATACAGAGCTTTTTTCATGTGACTGTAGATAGCCTTGATTACTTAATCTTAAAACTGTTCATATCTTGACTTATAAATTTCTTATAAATTTGACTCAGATTTCTGTATATTTGATGTGGGTGGTAGAAGGGAAGGATGGATGAGAGAAAGGAAAGGAATAGGAAGGGAAAGGGAATAGGAATAGGAAGATAGCCTAGCTGGGGTAGCCCCAAGCCCAAAGGGTTTGGGAAATTGACCTGAGCTCTTCAGGGCTCAACAAAGATCAGGAAACAACTTAAGGGCATAGAACAGCCGGGTTTATTTAGTTTAGGGAAAGCAAAGGTCTAGGAAGGCTAGGATGGGTTCTCTAGAAAAAAAAAAAACCACTCTGGGGGAAAAAGGTGCCAAAAGCACCAGTGCCTCTCTCTTTTATACTTTCTCAGACACCATCCACAGAGGAAGTGGGAGGTATCTGAGGAAGTTGTGGTAGGGAGTCCTGGGAGTTGTAGTCTCCCAGGACTTAGAACATTTTAAATGGCACAACTGTTTATTTCCCTCTGTGCTGTCACCCCTCCCCATTTGTCCTACCCTCTCTCCTTTCACTGTCTCCATTCTCAAAGGTGTTTTGCATCTAACTATTGCTTCTTCAAATCTGCCCTTCCTTCTATTAGCTCACCTTCCCTCTTATCCTCTTCCACTCCTGCTTTCCCAGAGGGTATGATAGATTTCTATATTGAACTGAGTGCATATGTAATTCCCTCCTTGAGTCAGTTCTGATGAAAGAATCTAGTGTTCTCCCTCAATATCCCCATCTTTCCTTTCAGTGTAAATGCTCTTTTGTGCCTCTTTTATGTTAGATCTTTATGCCCTTCTAACTCTCCCTTCTCTTTTTCTTATGCCTTTAATTTTTAGATGCTATCTCATCATATTCAGCTCACATTTATGCCCTACATGTATACTCCTAATTGCCCTAATAAAGATAAATTAGTTCTTAGGGGAGTCATAAGTAACATTTTCTCATGTAAAAATTTGACCTTATTGAAACCCTTATGATTTATCTTTCCTCTTTACCATTTTATGCTTCTCTTGAGTCTTGTATTTGAAAGTCTGATTTTCTATTCAGCACTTGTTTTTTCATCGAATGTTTAAAAGTTTTCTATTTCATTGAATGCCCTTAAGGTTTTTACTCAATTTTGCTGGGTAGGTAATTTTTGGTTGTAATCCCAGCTCCTTTGCCTTCGTGATTCCCAAAGTGGGCGCCACCACCCCCTGGTGGGTGCTGCAGCGATCCAGGGGGGCAGTGATGGCCACAGGTGCATTTGGGGGTGGTGAATAACTGTAAGAAGGCGGTGATAGTATGTGAAAGGGGGTGCTAAGTAATATTTTTTCTGGAAAGGGGGCGATAGGCCAAAAAAGTTTGGGAACCACTGGCATATATCATATTATAAGCTCATTGATTCTTTAATATTATAAAGAAGCTACTAAATCTTGTGTTATCCCCTTTGGCTCCACAGTATTTTAATGGTTTCTTTCTGGCTGCTTCAATATTTTCTTCTTGACTTGGGAGTTCTGTAATTTTGATATAATATTCCTAAGAATTTTCATTTTGGGATCTCTTTCAGGAGGTAATCAGCAGACTCTTTAAATTTCTTTTTTACCCTCTGATTTTAGACAATCAGGACAGTTTTCTTTGATAATTTCATTTTTCTTAAAAAAAACCAAACAAACACAACCTCTTACTTTCTGTCTTAGAATTAATACAAGTATTGGTTCCAAAGCAGAAGGACAATAATGGCTAGGCAGTTGAGGTTAGGTGGCTTGCCCAGGGTCACATAGCTAGGAAGTATATGAGGACATGAATCCATGACCACTAGATCTCTATGTCTGGCACTCTATCCACTGAGCCACCAAGTTTCCCTTATAATTTCCTGAAAGTTCTTATCCTACGCTTTTTTTTATGATGGCTTTCAGATAGGCCAAAAATTCTTAAATTATTTCTCCTGGATCTACTTTCCAGGTCAATTGTTTTTCCAATAAGATATTTCACATTTTCTTCTATTTTTTTCATCCTTTTCATTTTCATTGTTTTTTGATTCTCATGAAGTCATTAACTTTCACTTGGATAATTCTAATTTTTAAGGAGTTGTTTTCTTTAGTGAGCTTTTTACCTCCATGTGAAGGAATTTGGACATTATGCTGTTTGGTGCATATTTTTAGTATTGCTATCAATTCATTGTCTTTAGCAAGTTGTGGTTTTCCTGCTTGTCCCTTTTAGTTAGGTCTATTTTTGCTTTTGCATTGTCTGATTACAAGTATTCTACGCCTCCCTTTTTTATTTCAGCTGAAGAATAAATAAATTCTGCTCCGGCCCCTTATTTTAACTCTGTGTATTTCTGTTTCAAGTGTTTATCTTATAAATAGAATATTGTTGGATTTTGGTTTCTAATCCATTCTGTTTTCCACTTTCATTTTATGAGCAGATTCATGCCATTAACATTCATAGGTATGATACTAATGGCACCTTCCTCCCCCCTCTTATTTTCTTCTGTTTCTTTTTCATTCCCTTTTTTTGTCCCCTCCCTCCTAAAAAATCTCCCAGATTTACATGCCTAGTTTCCCCATGGAATCAGTACACGAAACCAACTTATATCTCTAAAGATCTTCAACTAAAGGTACATACAATATTGCACTTCCTAAGGGGAAATTACAATAATTTAGAGCAGTGATTCCCAAAGTGGGTGCCACCGCCCCCTGGTGGGTGCTGTAGCGATCCATGGGAGTGGTGATGGCCACAGGTGCATTTATCTTTCCTATTAATTGCTATTAAAATATAAAAAAAATAATTTCCAGGGGGATAAGATTTTTTCTGGAAAGGAGGCAGTAGGCCAAAAAAAATTTGGGAACCACTGATTTAGAGATAAGAGGGAAATAAAAGAGAACGAGAACAAAACTAATGGTTGCTAGGTGCATTGACAAAAAGCCAATAAGGGGGCAGTCCCCCCTGGCATAAGAGTTTACATTCAAAATAAATGCGTCCAACCCCCCCATAGTTCAATTTCACTACATCCCAAAGTTCATTCTGGATCCTTTGGTGCAGTGTGAGGTTTCTGCAGACATCTCCATGATGCCTTCTCCAAACAGTTCACTTTCTGGATTTGGGCAGGTATCAAGTTTCTTATCCTAAAATTACTCTCAAACAAGAAAAAATTTTTATAAATCTATAATTTATGACAATTATACAATCCTTCCTGAGGAGGGTGCTAACAAACACATGGATCACCCTGGGATACATGGCTGAGTTATGAGGTATGTGAATCAGTTGTTAAAAGGAAAGCAAAGACATAAAAAAGCCACATAGAAGAAAAGAAAAAAAAAAGATAAAAATTAAATAGTATATAAAAATTCTGAAGAATAAGCCTAATAACAGATCCTAGAATTAGGGACCAATAAAGTGATTTATGTCCCAAAAGTCTGTAGGACCATTGCAACAATATGCACTTACCCAAACAGCAGCCAGGACTACAGAAAATTGCCACACTTATGAAAGACAGAAAAGGAACTAGATTTTGAAGGGGACTGGAAATATCATTCCCTGGTCTGATTTTACCTTTGTTCTCAGGGATAGGGGAGCCAGAATTATAACCAAACTGAGGTACTTTGTCTGAATCTGTCACAGGGAAATCCTGCATCCGACGTTGTCAAACAGCCACTTCCTTGAACCTCAAAACAAGTCCTCTGTCTTGGCGCAGATTCTCATCAGTCTCAAGAGGACTGGTTGGTCTCCTCAACCTTGTGCTTCTTGACACTGTATAATGGCTCTTTTGTGATCCCTTCTCATGGAATCAGACACAATCAAAGTCCTATAATATTTAACAATCAGTGACGGGTTTCCATAGTCTATAGCTTTTGGGTATGCATTAATATTAGGGCTAATGGATATTGTAAACATATATTAGTGCAAAATGAGAAAACCATTAATACTGATAACATGTGCTTCAGGTACAAAAAATGAGAGAAAAAAGAAAACACAAATATTCTATTGCACATACAAAGAAAAACAATAAAAAATTTTAAAAATAATCAAAAATATATAGTTCACAATTAGTGACACACTATGTTTGCCAAGGAGATGTGCAATACAAAGGTTTCTCATCCAAAAATGAGATCCGTTTCCTTTTTAATTTGGTCATGATCCACAGTGTGTGTACATAATTTTTTTACCAGGTAACAGCTTTATAAAACAGTAATATAGCAACTAAAGCACATTCAAGAAGTACCCAAATCCCCCAAATCACAAGAGCCCATTTAACGACAATAGCAAACAAACCCTCTATCATTAGGATTCACATGAGTCTATAGCCATTTGCTGTGTGACATTTAAAGAAAAAAAAAAAAAACTTTGAAGCTCATGGATACTTGACACAATTTCTCCAGATCTAGCCAATCTTTCAACCTTGGCTGAGATATTTTAACAAAATCGATTACTGCCATCATTCCAAAATGTGGTAGATGAGCCCAGAAAAACAGAAACTTCTGTATTGCCAATGAAAACCTTTTGGGTCTAAAATGTCACCAAGAATCTAGATCATTCTGGTGGAAGGGTAGAGTGAGCTGAAGAGTTGGAAATATAAGAACCATCCAGAAGCCACTTGACTACCTGGGAAATTCTCCCTCTCGAGAGCCATCCAGAGGTACCAGGACCCCTAGGAAAACCTTCCCACCATCTGAATGAGACTGTAATAGCCGTAAAAGTCATGTCTTAATATGTCTTATCCATTACATTTTTATAAATGTGGAGGTGAGGAATACAACAGTGTTATAGCACTTCAACTACTTCACTTCAACTACTAAATGGACCCTTTACCTTTAGTTACAAACAACTCAAAGGTAGGCAAATGATTGGTTGGAGGTAGTGGTGCTCCTAGATATCCTGAAAAATCACTTACAATCAATTTAAATTTTTAGGTCATTAAATTCTCCAAAGGTTGTATACAGGTTGTAACCAGTTTGATGGAGCCCATCCATCATCATCTATGTGACAATTAACAAAGGCAAAAGGAACAAAAGGCCATTTAGGCAACACGTGATCTTGATGGATCTGGTGACAAACCCAGCATCCATAAAGATCTATGGTTTTGCCATGGAAAAGGGTTTGCGCAAGTTGTTTATGGACTTTTACAATGGTATTTTCTCCAGTCCAGTCATATGGAGAGGTACAAATAAAGACAATGTAACAGAATATATAACTAAATGGCTAAAATACAGTAACTTAAAATGGCATAGTATAATAGAATAGATTAGATCAATATATGAACTTTAAAAAAAAAAACAAAAATAAAAAAGCAAACAATCAGCAAATAATATATATGTGACAGCATACAGACACCGAATTCAAGAGTCCTTTTCTCCAATTCCAAAAGCTATGTTACAGAGACTTATTTACTGTTTGGTGGGGAACAAACTGAAACAGCCTTTCAGACTAAAAATTCACCTCAGGACTTTTTAAAGTTGCTTCCCCTCCCCAGTATCATCGTCCATCTAGATTCCTTTGGTTACACCTCTGGGGTTCCCCATACCCACACTGGGCATAGTGTGGACGAATCCCATATTGGGTGTGTTGCAGAGACTGGGCAGGCCAAAATGGGAAGAGGGCATAGGGAGATGAATCTCCCTCCTGAATCTCAGGATCACTCAAGCTAAATGCAAGGACAAGTGCACCCCAAAATGGTAGTAAGAAAAGACACCTCAAAACTTTCTAACTAATCTACTCACTTAGTAATGGTCCTAAATTCCAGATTTCTGGTTGTCATAAATGTAGGATTTAAATTAATGTCCAATACTCCAGGTATTATGTTTTATATAATCACTTGAAGTAAAGGAATAAAAAGATTGTCTAACAAAATAAGACCACATGAGCAAAAACTCTCTGGCTCTCATCTCACGCCACCTCCACCAAACCCAATCACAGGAAGAGCCAGAGTGATGGGGCTCCACAAAACTCATATCCTCCCTACGTCAGCACATGAGAAGGAAAGTGGAGTGCTGGGAATTGTAGTTCTGGGGTTCAAATTCTAATTACACATAAGTTCATTAAGGAAATTGACCTATAATTTTCTATCTCTGTTTTTGCTCTTCTTAGCTTTAGCATCATATTTGTGTCATAAAAAGAATTTGGTAGGGCGCCTTTTTTCCTATTTTCCCAAATATATAATATTGAGGTTAATTGTTCTTTAAATGTCTTTTAATTATATCTATTTTTTCTTTAACTTTGTTTGAGATCATAATTGCTACTCTTGCTTTTTGTACTTCAGCTGAAACACAATAAATTCTGCTCCAGCCCCTTGCCTTTACTCTGTCTCCCTCCTGAAATATGTGGGGCTGTTACTGACTTCACTAGATTAACTGAATTTAGTACAAATACTTAAAATACACTAAATGAGTGCCCAGTAACTGTATCTTAAAGTAATTACCATTTACTAACTCAGCCTTTGAAGATGGGTAAGGACTTGAGAAAATGTGTAACACCAAGATAGAGGAATGGCTGTTATTCAGTTTCTATAGTGAGCCAGCCTCCAGCCAGCTGGAGAATTAAAATGAGAACTTATATATCTTAACTAGGGTTCTAGTTAAGGAGAACAGACAGGAAACAAAACCAATAGTTTATTAAGGTAAATAATTAGGGAGATGGGGACCAGGATTCCTTAACTGGGTTAACTATGGACAGGGATCAGAGACAAAGGAAACAGATTTCTACACTGAATCTAACACTACCAAGATCCAAGCATGATGGGGTGGAGTCTCACTCCTAGATCCTTGTCCCTCCAGCGGTGGTCTCAGATGTCCCAAGGTTCCAGATGATAATCAGCCAGTAATTCCAGTAGGTAACAAACAGTGAACTGGTACAGAAATGGAAGTCCACCCTCCAAATCTGTAACCCCAAACTCCAGCTTGCACTTGACCACAGAGCAGATGATATCCTGGTCATGATTTTGGGAGTTCAACACACAGACCTCCTTCCCGGTTGCAGCCAACTGTCCCAGAGCCCTGGGTCACACACACTGCCGTATTCTAAGGCTTCACGGAATGTTCAGCTCATGCTACCCTGCTTGGCAATCTTTCTGTCTACACTTAAATCTTTCTATTTATCTTCTTTTATGTTTGCCTATAATATGAGCTAAAAACGTTTCTTGTAAACAATATATCATAGCATTCTGGTTTTTAAAGCACTCTGCTATCTGCTTCTATTTTATGGATGAATTCATTGCATTCACATTCACAGTTATGGATTACCAACTTTGTATTCCCTTCCATCCTATTTTCTTCCTTTGATTTTGCCCTTTCTCTCTGCTTTTACTCTGTCTCTCCTCAAAAGTGTTTTTCTTTTAATCACCACCCACTTACTTCCTCCTACCTTTTATTAGTTCCCCCTTAGTTTTATTCCCCCCTTAACTTTGCTAAAGGGTAAGATAGGATTCCAAATGAGTATGGTTGTTTTTACTCCTCTGAGCCATTTCCATTGAGAGTAAGATTTAAGCATTGCTTGTCACCACCCTCATCCTTCCCCTCTATTTTTTTTTAATAATGATTCTTTAGGTGAGATAATTAACCCCATTCTACCTCTCCCTTCCCTTTGCTCTCAGGGCAGTCCTCTTTTTTAATTTTTTTTTTTGCATATCATGTCATCCTAATCAATATACTCCCCCACTCTTGTAACTGCTCTAATAATAATAAAAAAATTAAGTCATAAATATCATCTTTCCATGTAGGTTTATAAACAGTTTGACCTTATTGAATCCCTTAAATTTTCTCTTGTTTACCTTTTTATGCTTCTCTTGAGTCTTGTATTTAGATATCATACTTTCTGTTTAGGTTTGTTTTTTTTCATGAGGAACGATTGGAAGTCTTCTATTTTATTAAAAGGACCATTTTTTTCCCCTGAAAGAATATACTCAAGTTTTGCTGGCTAGGTGATTCCAGTTGTAAACCTATTTCCTTTGCCTTCTGGAATATCATTCTAAGCTTCCTGATCCTTTAATGTAGAAGCTGCTAAGTCCTATGTAATCCTGATTGTAGCTCCATGGTGTCTGAATTGTTTCCTTCTGATTGTTGGCAGTATTTTCTCCTTGACATAGGAACATTTGAATTTGGCTATAATGATCCTGAGAGTTGTAATTTGGGATTTATTTCAGGAGGTGATCTGTGGATTCTTTCAATTTTTATTTTACTTTCTTTTTTAAGAATATTAGGGCAGTTTTCTTTGATAATTTCTTTTAATGTGATATCTTGGCTTTTATTTTTTTAATCATGGCTCTCAGATAGTTCAGTAATTCTTAAATTGTCTCTCCTGGATCTATTTTATAGGTCAGTTGTTTTGTCAGTGGGATATTTCATATTTTTTCATTCTTTTGATTTTTTTTATTGTTTCTTGATCTCTCATTAAATCATTAGCTTCTACTTTCCTAATTCTGACTTTTAAGAAATTATTTTCTTCTGTGATCTTTGAACATCCTTTTCCATTTGGCCCATTCTACTTTTTATGAAACTTTTTCCTTTGTTGAATTTTTGTGTCTCTTTTTCCATTTGGCCAATTCTGCTTTTTAAATTGTTATTTTTCTTCTTGCATCACTTTCATTTCTCTTCCTCATTTTTCCTCTTTCTCTCTTATTTGATTTTTTGAAATCCTTTTTCAGTTTTTTTGAGGACCTAGGACCAATTTCCATTTTTCTTTGAAGTTCTACATATAGCTGCTTTGTTCTCATTTTTCTTTGAGTCTATGCCTTGTTCTTCTGTCCCCATAATAATTTTCTATGTTAGATTTTTTGATATTTGTTTCTTTTTCTAGCCTTTTCCTTGACTTTTATTTTTATCTTAAAGCTAGGCTCTGTTCTCAGGGAGAGAGGGGGCACTTAAACTTCAGTCCTTGCTACAACCCGCAGCACTAGTTTTGAGTTTCTACAAGTTTCAGTTCTTCCAAGGTGCCTGTGCACTGTGAGCTCTGAAAACCACCTCTCACTACTGATTAGTAGCACTATGAGCTACCTTGTGCTGAGGCTTAGAGACTTACCTCTGGCTTGGGCTAGGGCTCTATGACTCTGGGCTTACAGTGACCAGGTGCACCGTGGATTGTCTTTTACTATTGCTTGGGACCTAATCTTAGACTTGGACAGGGGTTCTGAGTCATTCTGGGCCTACACTGGGAAGGTGCAATTGCAGATTGGCCTGTGCTGGGGTTTGGGGTCTCACTGAAGGTATAGGTAGGGTTTCTGGGCTTCACTTTGGGTTTAGGTCAGCCAGGTGATCCATGGAATGCCTTGTGCTCCATCTCGGGGCCTCACTACAGGCTTGTGCTAGGGCTTGAAACTTTAAGGGATGAGCATGGAGTTTTCTGCTGTTGGCCTAGGCAGGGTCTTGGGGGCCCAGGTTCAGAACCTGGAGTAGTAGTAGTAGTAGGGTTGGGGAGCTTGCTGTTGGCTTGTGCTGATACTCCTTGGAGTGGCCTTGCTGTGGGCTGTGCTCTCTTCTCTTCCCAGTAAATGAGACCCTCTCTGCCTGCCTTCCAAGTTGTTTTATGCAAGAAAATTACTTCAGTCCATTCCCTTGTTGGTTCTGTCACTTTAGAATTCATTTTGAACTGCTATTTTAAGGTTGGTTGGAGAGAATTCTCACAGAAGTTTCAGCTTTTCATAACTATTCTGCCGTCATGGCTCTCCCCATCCCAATTCTGATTCTTAAGGAATTATTTTCTTCCGCAGTGAAAGCTGAAACCTGAGAAAATGCAAAAAAGGATTTATTAAACATGAGATTGTTGGTTAATTTTGAAGAGAACAGTTTCAGTAAGGCAGTAAAGAAAGAATCTAGGAATTGAGAAATGAGTGGGAGGTGAGAATGTAAAGACAATATAAGATGGCTTTTGCAAGGAATCTTGCTGTCATATGGTACAATAGCATAAGAGAGTGGTAGGATTACAAAAAGATTTGTTGAGATGGATAAGAAGTCTGGTTATGTTTTTTAGGTAACAATAAATAAAGAGAAGCTAGAAATTAGGGAGAGAGAAGGAATAACTGAAGGAGCAAGCTCCTGGAACAGGTTCAATGGAATTGGGATATATAGAGTTGTTAATATTGGCAAGGTTTGACTGTGTCACTCAGCAATTTAAGAAACTTCATGGGCTTTCCTTTGTCTTTAGTCAAATAAGCATGCCTGAATCTCTTTATGAAATGCTGGTCTATCTAGGAGCTGAGTAATCAAGAAAATAGGCCTCAGTTTAGAGGTTTCTCCAGGTTAGAAAGGCACCTGCTGAAAAGGTAGGAAAAACCAGAGTGATTTGAATTGGAATTGAAATAAGCATGGTTAGGGACTTTTGAAATTGTAGTCCTATCAAAAGAGAAATTGCACTTAGTTTAATATTAACTCTTCACAATGCAATTGCATTACTTTTTCTTGGTCATTGTTTCCATTTCTAAATGCTCACAAATAATACTTTATTTATTCTAGGATTCCACCAATGCCTGAGACAAAATAACCACTTAATGAAAGGTTCTTATGATTTTCGGTAAATTAAAGTCAAGCTCACTGGCCTACAGTTTGTAGATTATACCTTCTCTTTTTAAAAATCAGGACATTTACTCATATTTAGGTCTATCACGTTTCTTCTATTCCTCATAATCTTTCAAAGATTACTGGAAATAATTTAGTAATCACATCTATCGTTCTCATTAGCATTCTAGATTATAGTTTTTCTGAAGTTGGATGTCTCGAACCCATCAAGTTTGAGGTTATCATTTCACTAAAAAAGCACAATTGTTCTACGTTAGAAACCAAGAAAAGGCAAAACTGGTGGAGCATATGAGGGATGGACATGCTTTTTCTTTTTTTTTTTTTCTTCTTTTTTCCTCTAAGCCTCATTGCTCTGGGATTGAAGGCAGTAGGGCTCTATATGCAGGCATATTACTAAGAGAATAAACATACCAACTAATGATATTGAAGAGGCAGCCCAGAAACAGTTGGGTGGCAAAAGTTAGCTCAGTGTGTGTGTATGAATGTTGGAAAGAACCCCAAGTTTAAAATCAGGGGAGACCGAGGTTCAAAACCCACTTGATTATTTCACCATCTTTAAGGATCATGGGCAAGGATTCTAAAATAGGGATAATTTTATTTGTAGTACCTAACTAGCAGGATTCTATCAAGTGAGATAAAGTATGGGAGAACAAATAATTCCCACTTGCTTATTTTAATGTTTATATAATATTTTCCACACAATAACTTTGTGAAATAGGTTGTTCAAGTAAGAATAGGTTGTATGACTGAAAACCAATAGTGTCTCTGGAGCTTGTTATCATAAAGAAGTTCCTGATTTAGCTTACTTTTTAGTTTTTTGCCTCTTTTTCATGGAGCTGCATGGCCCCTTAAGTGGTACAGAATGGCTACAAAATTAATCTACTAATCATTGGTATAAGCCACCTTTCTCAAGTTTTCTTCCTTCTAGAAAATCATCCTATTCTTCATTGTTGATATCAGTGTCTTGACATGTTTGCACCACTGAATACATACTCTTTCGTTTCTACCAAAGTAACATACTAGACCATGTTTCCTCAGTAGGTTGAGCCCTTTCTAGTTTCTTCAAGGTATGTGAAGAAGAAATATCCCTAACCACATCAAAAATCTGTGCTGGGATGTTTTGGGGAAAGCTTATTCCAGGGCCTACAAATTTATTATCACTAGAAGAAGACATTTCTGCTGACATGAAACCAGTCTGCAATTTTCTTGAAGCTTTCCTTAATATTTGACTTTGAACAGAATTCCAGGCACAAGCAACATTTAAAAATGTATCTTTAATGTTACAAGATTGAAAAGTCTTGCATAGTATCTTCCTGATGGAGCAACTTTCTCATGAAATTCACTCTTTTAATGACATCCTACATTTTGAATGACATTGGTTGAATCAAGTAATATTGGGGGGAGAGGAAGATGAAAAAATATTCTCAAACTAATCCTACCTCCTCAGAATTTGTTCTGCAGTTGTCTAGGCATATATTAACTTTGCATCCTCTAGTAACCCTGTGGTTCTAAAATGATCTTTTGCTAAAGGTATGGAGTTATAGAATGAGGTAGAAAGTTTTTGTGCATCTGCACAAAGCAATACGTAAATGTCCTATTGGACACTGTTGAAAACTTTAGAATGATAAAATGTTCCAAACACAAAGGTTTGATTTTAAGGGCTTTATAGCACTAATATATACAGGGACAGTCAACCCATTCCTATTGTGTTTAAATTCCAGGGAAATTTTGATTGGCAAGCATGACCATAGTAGTTTGCTTTCATTTTTATGGTAAAATTGTTTAGGAAGAGAATAGCAATCAGAAATGATTTTTTTTTTCAGAAAAGCCAGATTTTTCTTTATTTTCTTTATATTTGTTTTATTCATTTTCCTACCTAGTATATTTAATCATACAGCTAGTCACTTGAGAGGCAGTGTGACATAATGGATAGAGAACCAGCTTCAGAGCCAGTAAGGCCTGCATTCAAGTACCACTTCTGACACACACTGTCTGTGGGTCCCAGGGAAATTCACTTAACCTTTCATTGCAGAGAAGTGTAAGAATTAAAATTGAGACCGGTTCTTAGAATTTTATAAAGTTTATTAGAATCACTTCACTAGGTAAAAGATGAAAAATACATAGAAAGATAATAGTAAAATAGCCTAATCTAGCTTCCATGTGGGTGCTCCCAGCATGACCTCCATCAGCAGCTCCCTTTGTCCGGACACCAGGGACAGAGAGCAAGTACTTCCATCTTCAAACCTCTTTACCTTTCCTTTCATATCCGGTTCAAATTCAGAGTCATGTCTGAATCGGGTTCAGAGTCCTATAATATATGCTAGGTGACTTAACTAAGTGACCAGCCTAGGTGATGTTAGTGACATAGCTCCAGGAATGCAGGGACGCAGGCAGGACAATATCCCATGCGTGATCCTAGGAGAGGATTCCCTTCACACAGAAGGTGCTGACTGCCACTGATAGGGAGAGTTTCCTTAATCGGCATCTATTCACAATCCTTATTTGATACTTTGTATAATTTTAAATATCAAAATAAATTTCTCCAAACTTTATATAACTCAGTCTATAATTATTTATAAAATATTATACTTATCTGTATTGCTATAATTATTTATAAATATTTTACCATTTTTAGTAAACATTTGGCAATAAAGAGCCATCCTTTTTCTCAATCAATTCCCAAATGAATTGGGAACAACCCAAAGATTATGATTGGATGCTTTGTATACTATTATAACATAATTTTAGATTTCTCAGAATTTGCAAATAATTTTAATAGCTATGTACTCTGAACTTTGCTTGACTACAAGGTAGTTGGAAGGATTATAGATACCATCCAGTACACCCTTCTTATTTCCAGTGAGCAAACTGAGGCAAGAAAGTCAACTGACTTTCCTATGGTCACATTAATAGTAAGTAATGGAGCTGATATATTAAAGAGGTCCTCTGACTCCAAAACCAGCTTTCAGAAAAATTTTCCTTTCCCTGATCTTTTCAAATTGTATAAGGATTTCCATTTTCTCTCTTAAATTTTAAAAAGCTTTCTTATATCTATTTCTACTCTTTGCTATTCACTAAAAGATTATAATCTGTACATATATATGTACATATATATTCTATAATATATTTAGTATAAACCTTACTATAAAGGTATGGTACAGTTTTACTTTGTGCTTTGTTAAAAAAAACTATACTTACTACCACCCTTAACTGATGGATTTTATTATTATTATTCATTATAATTATATAATAAATATAAAATTATATATAACAAATTATAATTAAATATAATTATTAATTTCAATTAATATAATATTATAATACATTAACATATATATATAGCAAGTATACTGACACCTTTTAGATATCATGCAAGTGTTTGAATTCTCCACAACTACCACCCTTACCACTCTTCTGTCCCTTTTTTGCTGGCTTTCTGCTTTGATCTGACAGTCTTCTGGTTTCTGTCCCCTATCATTGCTGCTACTTTCATGGCCAATTGAAGTCATGTCTAAATATTTGTGATATAATTTTTATTTAGTTACTTGTCAGCAATAATTTTATTAATGGAAAAACTCAATGTGGAAACTATTTTCAATTGGCAGTTCATATATAATATATAGTCATAAAAAGTTGTCTGGAGGTGCTAATAAGATAAATGACTTGCTTAGGTCCACAGACAGGACCTAAAACCCAGGTATTTTTGACTTCAAGACCCCCATAAATTTTTATAATCATAATAATTATGAAATGATTATTCTAGTATTGGGGATTTACAAAACATTTTCCTTGCAATAATTCTGTTAGGAAGGTAGTTTATCATTTCCTTTTTACACATAAGAAAATGGAGATTCTGAGAGTCTGTGATTTGCCATACCACTAGTAAGTGTATACAAAATGTGTAAAGTTTCTTCTTATATCTTTTAAAAGTATTTATAATGAACAATATGCTTAAATACAAATCATAGCAATGTATTTCCTTCTAAATTCCCTTCTGATCTTATTGAGTAGGCAAGAGTATATTTTTAAAATGTATAGTTGTTAATGTATTACACCATTCTGGTTTTTTGCCTTCATTTTATATATGCCTTCCATATTTATTACTTTTTTTTAGTACTCTCTAGTACTCTTAGTGGTGTTATAATACCTTTCTTACCACTGTATTTTTAAGGCAAATCGTGGCACCTCATAGCTTAAAATGTATTTGGGAAATATTTTATAAAATAATTGAAATACAGTAGAAAACAGGTAATGTTAATATGTGGGTTTCTAAGTCAATATAAGACCCTCACATGTCCTTGCATATGTTTTAGTGGCCCTATTTTTATTTAAGTTTGATATTACTACTTTAAAAATTCTGATCACCTTGATATCAGTATTTCCTCCATTGGCACAGATCATAATCCATCTATACTATTTAACCTATATGATTTTGTCCATGTTTTCTGATAGATTGTCCCCCCCATTGTACTGGAAGCCCTATTAGAATAGGGTGTGTAACATTTTGTTCTGTTAATATTTGCTCTCACTATCTAGCTGACTGTTCTTTTTCCTCCCAAACATATTTCCTGAATTAATATTCCCAACATTAGTTGATATACAAACATTTTTGATTGGATACTGCTGCGCCTACTTGCTCCCACTATACTTCTCCCTTTTGAATCACCCTATTCTTTGGGGACTGTGATGTTTCAGGTTTTTTTTTTCAGGATAGGTCTTTTTATTAGGAAATTGCTTGGGAACTTTATAAACACTACAGAATTTGCCAAAACAATTCTTCTTTCTTCCTCTTATTTAGTTTTATGCCTAATTCATTGTCCATCTGGACAATAGACATTTTTAATTCATTTAGTTTTTCCTATAAGGTTTATTAGCTTTATCCCTTTTGAGTAATCATGTATCTCATTGAGGAGGTGCTGTAATGTTCCTGGGTTCAGTGCAATTCTGATGATATTCTTGCAAAACAGAATCATCTAGAGTAAGTACCTTACCATCTGTAATGAATCCCTCTTCCATTAGGAGTCTGCCATAGAGGTTTTCCATGACCATAGTCAGCACCTTAGGCAAATTTACATCTCCTTTTAAGATTTTTGTTTCTCATTAATAATGAGAGTCATTAAACAGTAATATCAGCAATAATAGCCAATATTTATATAGTACTTTAAGGTTTGCTGTGTGTAAAGGGAACTCCTCCCTTCCAGAGTCATGAACTTTCTGCTCATCTGAGCCAGCCCTAGGAGCATGACATGGCACTAAGGGTTATGGGTCCAGATTAAAGAGACTTTGATTGGTTCCTGAGATGGGATAGGTGTGACTTTTATAAAAAATGAGACCATAGAGGAGATGAGTATTTTTTTAGTTCTCTTTCTCCATGTCACTTCCTTTCCCTGTGCACTGGTCTATCACACACCTGCCGACTGAAGGTAGAGAAAATCACATGGCCATTCTGACTGTGTCTACTACAAATATTACATAACCTAAACCAGGTCCTCACTGCTACTAAGCAATCCTACTATGCCTCCTTTATCAACTCACTATCCCACTCTCTACAACAACTTTTCCAAACCTTTTCATCCATCCTCAAATCTCTCATTTCCCCCCCTCCCCAACTCTCTCAGCTGAGAACCTTGTCTCATATTTTACAGAAAAAATGGAGGCCATCACCATGAACTCCTGGTTTTTATCTCTTCTCCCTTCCTCATCTTCTCCTGTCTATATCTTCCTTCATCTCACATGATGAAGTGGCCTTACTCCTTACCATGGATAATCCTGCTCTGTGTTAAGGTGATCCATTCCTTTTCATCTCTTCCAACAGATTGCTTGCTTTGTCATCTCCACTCTATTGCTATTTTTAAATTACTATTTTCACTCTTTGTTTCTCTCTCTCTGTCTCTCTTTCTGTCTCCCTCTTTCCCTTTCTCCCTCTCCCTCTCCTTCTCCTTCTCTTCTCCCTACCCACATGCCTATGTCCCGCCCACCCTGAAAAAAACTTGCTTGATTCTTCCATCCCTACTAATTACTGTCCTATTTCTCTTCTTTTGTAGCTAAACCTTTCTAAAAACCATCTACAACAAATCTCTCATTCTATTTTCTCTCATGTCACTCTCTTTTTAATCCCCTACAAGCTGGCTTCTGACCTTAACATTCTACTTAAATTTCTCTCTCCAAAGTTACTAATGATCTTTTAGTTGTCAAATTCAGTGGCCTTTTCTCAGTCCTTATTCTTAGATTTATCTCTGGTCTTTGTCACTGTTGATCACTCTTTCCTCCTTGGTAGTTCTCTTCTCTCTAGGTTTTCAGGACACCATTTTCTCCTGGTTTTCATCCTACCTATTTAATGTCCCCTTCTCTGTCTCCTTTGCAAGATCCTCTTCTAGATCATGCCTTCTAACCATAAGCATCCTTCAAGTTTCTATTCTGGGCCTTCTCCCTCTATAAAATTTCTATATTCTTGGTGATCTCAAAAGCTTCTATGGATTAAATTACCATCTCTTGCCTTCCCTATTATTGTAGAGTAACGTCATCCTCCTAGTCCTTCAGGCTTGCAACCTAATAGTCATCCTGGATTCTTCACTTTCTCCCACCCCTCATATTTTCCCTTTGCAACATCTCTTGAATAAACCTCTGTCTGTCCTCTGACATTGTCACCAGGTTAGTGCAAAATCCCATTACTTCATGCCTTCATTACTACAATAACCTGTTGATGGGTCTGTCTTCCTTAAGTCTTTTCCCATTTCAAATCCATCCTCTATTGAGTCACTAGCTTCCTGTTAGGGCAGTTAAGTGGCAGAGTGGATAGAGTGTTGGGCCCATTTGGAGTCAGGAAGGCTTATCTTTGGGTTTCAAATCTGTTCTCAAACACTTACTAGCTGTGTGACCCTGGTCAAGTCACTTAACTTTGTTTTGCTTCAGTAACCTCATCTGTAAAATGAACTGAAGAAGGAAATGGCAAATCACTCCAGTATCTTTGCCAAGAAAACTGCAGATGAGGTTATAAAGTTAGTCATGACTAAAAATGACTGAACTTCCTTTTACTTCCAGGAACAAGTACAAAATGTTCTGTTTAGTGTCCCACGTCTTTTGTAACCTAGCCCCCTCCTACATTTCCGGTCTTTACGCTTTACTCTTTGATCCAATGACATTTGACTCCTGACTGCTCCATGAATTGGTCACTCCCATCTCTTGGCTGCAGGCATTTTCTCTGGCTGTTCCCCATGCCTGAAATGTTCATCCTCCTCTGCTCTGACTTTCCTGGCTTTCTTTATGACCCAACTAAAATTCCATTTTCTACAGGAAGTCTTTCCTAACCTCCTTTAATGCCAGTGCCTTCCATCTGTTAGTTATTTCCTGTCTATCCTGTATATAGCTTGCTTTGCATATGTTTGTTTGCATGTCATCTCCTTTGTTAGATTGTGAGCTCCTTAAAGCAAAGGAACTGACTTTTGCCTCTTTTTATATCTCCAACACTCAGCCCAATGCCTAGCACAGAGAAGGCATTTAATAAATGATTATTGAATGAATGAACTTTGCATATTATTTCATTTTGTCCTCACAACTACCCTGTAAGGTAGGTGTTACATCTATTTTATACATGAGGAAATTAAGAAACAATGGGTAGGTAATTTCACCAAAGGTGCATAACTAATGTGTCTGAGGCAGAATTAGAACTCTGCTGCACCATTAAGCTGCTCAAATTATCATGTTATCTCAGTGTGTGCATTTAATAAAGAATCTTGTATAATCTTACCAATTATGTGTGTGTGTGTGATTGCTTGTTAGAAAAGATTCTATAAGCTTGTGTTTTTTTTCAACTGAGTCAAATGCTCACTTGTAGAGCAACAAACGAAAACAGTGAAATCTTGTGTTCTTTGTGTCCTTCAGTCAGTTGTATGACTCTATAGTTGTTGTCTGCTGCAGACAGTCATTTGAAAAAGTCTTTCAATTCCATTCTCATATTCTCATCAATGATTCTTTTGACATATAATAGATTGTTCTTATAAAAATTTTATAAACATGAGAAAATGTCCAGAAGGGTTAACATTTGTTAATCTCTTCTCAATTGCCTTTTTTTAGGTCCCAAACTTGCATTCTGATGCTTCATCGTGGTATGGTAATGTTACTGTGGGTTCTCAAAGTCTGTGCCTGTAGGGTTGAAGCTCTGGCAGTTTCTACCAGCTAGAAAAGTTTTGAATATGATCCCACTGACAGACTGTGTCTTCTGTCGAAGGTAGCTAAATATGGAGAAACTTATCACTATCAGGCTGGCCATAAGGTGTTGAAACTTTTACTGAGGCAATCCATGAAACTAAAATATGAAATGGCCTTACATCTTGTATTCCTAGCCTACTTTTAACTTTCAAGTGACAATGACAGAAAAGGAAGCAGTGTGAAAAATCTAGTCAGTCTATAAACATTAATATTATTGTTGAATCTCTTAAGTCCAGTGAACAGAAAGTAATCATACTTTAGTAGTAACTTAATCATAGCAATTTTAACATTCTTGCTGTAAATGAAACTAAAAGACAAAAGAAAGTTATAGCTGAGTTAGAGGATGACTCTCAAGTGTTCTGAGGGAGGCAAATAAAGGAATCAACAAAGATGGTTTTTTGTGTGGGTGAACAAAGTCACCAGGAAACAGTTCATATAAAGTGTGCTCATCTTGTCATTTTGTATTCATATAAATATTTGTAAAAAAATTATTCTGGGTCATGCTCCCAAAAATCTGTTACAAAGGATAAAGTAGGAGAAAAATTCTACAGAGAATTCAGTATGACCCTCCAAATTAAATCAACATATATTTTAATATGGAAAGCAGCCAGGTATGAGTATTTGGAGTCAAGGAGACCCTCAGTTCAAATATTGCCTTAGTGTGACCATTGACAAAATGCTTAACCCCACTCATTCTCAGTTTCCTTATTTGTAAAATAGGGACATTAATGTCTATAATTTTCTCACTGCATGGTCATGGGGATCAAATTAGGTTATGTGAATTATTGTATGAGCCTTAGAAAATTATGGAAATATGAGCTACTGTCAATATTATGATTTTAATTATTGATAATTTTTTACTTCAGTGCAAAAGCTGGCCTAGATTAGTGATGTCAAAATCAAATGGAAATAGGAGCCACTAATCTGAATCCTTGTGCTGCATATTGACCTTAATTTAAAAAATGTAATTTTATCTGTATTTATTGCATTTTTATTTATTTTGTAAATATTTCCCAATTACATTTTAATTCAGACTCAGATGCAATCTGGAGATTTGTGGGCAAGGCTCCATTTGACAACTCTAGCCTAGAGGAGAATAGCCAAAGGGGGGAAATTATGGTGGAAAATGTAACTTAGGAATGTTAAGAGAAAAAATGTTAGTCCACACAGAAACCTCACTCTTTTATTATCATACTTCCTTTAAGGAGTGTTAGTCATGGTGAGTACCAAGTGACTCCATAAAAATGAAGTGGGTTTTATATATCATTTTCAAACCAACTGTCTTGTACATCAGAACATCAGATTATTAGAGCAAGACCCAACATGGATTCCAAATTAAGAAAAGATATAAAAATAATATGATGTACAACTAAAATTTAGCCGACCTATTTTAACAAGCTTTTAATAATGAGAAATGGAGGTAAAATTATTTTTTAAACTAAGCATTATAATGCATATGTTGCCACCATTTTCTAAGGAAATTTAATATAGCCATGACAGTGAGGAAATCAATAAGTTACAAGTCACCCTCCTAGTAAACATGACACCATTTTGCCAGGAAGTGAAATACAGCAACTAAGGGCAACTTCAGCTTACAATATGAATAGTTTGCTTCTTAAAACAACAAGAAGCAGTGAAAGGAAAAGCAGATTTGCAGAAAGCTTAATGAGAAACCAGGCCAGATTGTGCAAAGAACATTTAGAGTGAAACTGCAAGGAAGTAGAGCAATAAATGAAAATGGAAGATTATTATAGCAAATGATTTTGTATATCGTTTATAACAAATGGCTTTCCCCATTGACAGGGGAGCCATCACTTTTGGTCCCTTAAATCCCAGGCCTTCATGTGCCATTGCAGTTGAAAAGATACCAAAAAAATATATAAAGAAGGTGAAGGTCTTACAGAGCAAGACCAAGTCTATACAGAGGTGGCATATAGTTGAAAGGATGTAGTTTTGAAGTGTTGAAAGACTATATCTCTAGGTATCTGAAAGAAACGAGAGTACTAAATGATAGCAAGAAATTATAAAAATCTTATTTCTGAAAAAGTCAGTTCCCCAAACATTAGTTACTATCAATTCATATGCCTACTTAATTTTACATCTCTACAAAACTTTTATAACATCATTTGCACATATAAAGAGTCCTTAGTGAACATATAAGAAAGGGTTGGGATTTATTTAGTTAATTAAACTACTTGATTAACAGACTTCTTTGAAATTTCACAATTAACTAAAAGATAAAAAATTCAGTACATCAATTTCATAGATCTTTGTCAAATATTGAAAAGCTCCAAAGACACATAAAGGCATCTAACAACATATTTTCATTGTATGTTTATTCAAATTATACAAGATTTCTTGAAAGATTACAACAGAAATTACCTTGTTGAATGGCCATATGATTATTGTGCTTGTTACACTTGTTTGCTTCTTTCATAAAGGACATCCAAATGGAAGAAAAAGGGGGTCTCCTGGTGCTTCCCTTTGTGGATGACATTTTGCTTATAGCATTAAACCATAAATATTTCAAAGCTTCCTAAATGAGAACAATAACCTCTTAACTGTTAGACCTCATTATCCATGTAGACAGGGAGTTGAAAAATATCTATTGTCTCTACTAGGATGTGCAGTATTAATCCATCAGTATTTCTATTTTAGATTGACATTGAATTTTTCCCAGGATGGAATAGATTGCATGATTCTTTTAAGGACAGCTAGGTGGTACAATGGATAAAGCACTAGTTCTAGAGTCAGAAAAACTCATCTTCCCAAGTTCAAATCTGACCTTAGACCCTAGCTATGTGACCCTGCTTAAGCCACTTAACCTTGTTTGTTTCAGTTTCTTTATCTATAAAAGGAGCTAGAAAAGGAAATGGCAAACCACTCTGATATCTTTGCCAAGAAAACCCCAAGTGGGTTGGGGGGATCACAAAGGATCAGACACAACTGATACAACTTAACAAGAATAAATAATGCTTTTAATAACCCATAACATCTCCCTGAAAAAAGGGCCCATCTTTTTTACTATCAATATTCTTTCAATGATGCTTTATGGCTGCAAAGTATGTGTACCAACAGTCTCTATAGCATTGGTTCTTAACCTGAGATCTTTGAACTTGTTTTTTAAAATGCTTTGATAACTATTTCAGTATAATTGGTTTCCTTTGCTATCCTAGTTATTTTATTCAATTTGGAAATATTATTTTGGAAGGGGTCCATGGACTTCACAAGACTGCTGGAAGTCTGTGACATAAAATGGTTAAGAGAGAATTAAAAGTTGCAAGTTATTCAAAGGGAAATCAGTAGTTAACTAAATAAATAGTCTGAGCATGAATAACCTATAACATATTGAAAATGAAGAACACTTCTCCGGAAAAAGATTATGAAAAATATTATCATCAGAGGATATAAGATCAGAAAAGGTGAAATGCAAGCATGTAGAGAAAGCAAGTGATAACTGATGGACAGTCCTTGGGCTCCAGGAGCCCATAGTATCCAGGGTCCTAAAGGAAGACCACACTGGGTGGACTCCTAAAGAAAATTTATAGGTGGACATGGCAGCTAAAAGCAGTACAGGTTGACAAATCATTGTCTGTGGCAATCTGTATTATTAGAGGGAGCATCTATATTGATGAGATCACAAATCTATTGTAATAATAGAAGCAAACATTGTCCCACTTTTTAAACTCTTACCTTCGGTCTTGGAGTCAATACTGTGTACTGCTTCAAAGCAGAAGAATGGTAAGGGTAGGCAATGGGGGTCAAGTGACTTGCCCAGGGTCACACAGCTGGGAAGTGTCTGAGGCCAGATTTGAACCTAGGACCTCCCGTCTCTTGATCTGGCTCTCAATTCACTGAGCTACCCAGCTGCCCCTGTCCCATTTTTTTAAACCCATGATGAAAGAGAGTAAGTGGTGTTTACTCCTCTTTGAGCCATGCTATAAAACTCAGAGCTTTCAAGAATATATTTCTTTAAAATTTACTTTACATGGTCCCGTTAATCTTATCCAAATTTATCTTAAGTTCCTTTTCTACATCATAATCAGAAACTGAAATTTTAAAGTCCAAATTTTTTTATTCTACTCTTTGATGATGGAAATATAGTTAGATATATGAGAATAAATTTGCTCCATTTTCTATGTTATTGTTGCTCCTTTTGAAATTTATCTATTAATTTTGGGGAAGGATGATGTGGCTTAGTTTGAATCTCTTCCTCTAATTTCAGTACTTGTTTATTACACTTGTGCAATTTTTTACAGATTTATAAAGACTGCTTATAATCTGACATTTTCATAATATTTTTTTTACAAATAGGTTTGTATTCTAAATCAGAATTCTCTTTGGTTGCCATTTTCTCTGCTTGGCAAGGAGATTTAGATTCTTCATATCTTTTGTAGTTCATGCTTTATATCACTTAAATTTTATAAGAAATTGTGATAATCAGGATTAATGTAGTTACCTTTTCCATTTCCCATTCTTCAGCACTGATGACTTATTTGAATAGTTTGGGTTGAAGCTAGTAAAACTGTGTGCTTTGCTTCCTTATGTTTACTTTTTTTCTAATTTAATATTGATTTTAACCTTTACCGTTACTGGTTAACAGTAACTGGTTACAGCTGTTTTGGATAATACTAGCACTTTGGCTACTAGTCATTTTCCAATTAAGATATAGTTCATTTTATTTATTTTAATGTTTTTAAATTAATAAATACTTTATCTTCCATCTTTCCCTTCACTGAAATTTGAAAAAAAAAATAATAACAAAACCCTTTTTATTATTATTATGTCAAAATTGCCTTACAATCAAAGATTCCTACAATAAGCTTACAAAAAAGGTAATTAAAAGCAAAGGTAGTATCTTTCCAGCATAATGTAATGAGGCCAAGGTCACAAATTTGGTTTGTTCCTTGGCCAACAAAAAATCTCACTAGCAGACTTACAGCTACATATCACTCAGTGGGCACTAAGGGAATTGGACTTAGTTATTGTGGTTACTTCAGGGCAATGCTTCTAGATTACTATGCTGATATTTTATAGTTCTTAGTTTACAGATAATGAGTCAACAGTGTCATCTTCATATACAAAGGTTAGCATTCAGCTCTTAGGCATGTTCTAATTAAAGAATTAACATAGCTTTATTTAACACATCAGAAAAGTGTTATTCTAGATTCACTATATTCATTCATTTTATCTTAATTTCTTCAAGTTCAAATCCATTTGTGAAATTTTTTTAATTTAAAAAAAATTTTTTAAACCCTTAACTTCTGTGTATTGGCTACTAGGTAGAAGAGTGGTAAGGGTAGTCAAGTGACTTGCCCAGGGTCACACAGCTGGGAAGTGTCTGAAGTCGGATTTGAACCTAGGACCTCCCATCTCTAGGCCTGACTCTCAATCCACTGAGTTACCCAGCTGCCCCTGTGAAATATTTTTAAAGGAATAAACTAAAGTAGTTAAGAATTCTTTTGACAATGGATCAACTCTTGGGTCATAGTGATTTATTAAACATTTATTAAACATTTATTTTGCAAACATGCATATGCATGTCTTGATTCTTATTCTTAAAGTAATATACATATGGAGACTTTAATTTTAATTTAATTTGTTTTTATCATGGGCACTTTTTACTTGTGTGGTATGGAGACTTCAATGTGACCTGAACCAAATTAAAATGTAATTGTTGAATCTTTCATAAAATAACTAAAAATACAATTAAACATAAGTAATGTTCATTTGTGGTTTTCTAAATCATTGTGCAACACAGAAATCCATTTCTATAAGCTATAATTTAATTTATAAAACTTTGGAAATCCAATACAAAGATTTTAAATAATCCAAAAATTCATTTACATTGGTCAATATATTATAGTCCACTATTTTTAAGGTATACAAGTTTACCAACAAAATAAACTAGTAGTTTTTACTATTTCCCCAAGTTAAATTATTACTTGTCACTAGCAAATACTTTTCTTAAAGTGAATTGTCAGCCTATCTCCTTTTGTCACTAGGACTAATTTAATTTTTGTAAGTTAAATACTGTTAGGCAGTTGCCATTGGTCTTTAAAGGCCTTGGGCAACTAGTGAAACAGTGAATAATGTGCTGGACCTGGAGTCATGAAGTTCTGAGTTTAAATCCAGCCTCCTAGTTATATGACCCTGGGAAAGTTACTAAATCTCTCTTTGTCTGTTTCCCCAACTCTAAAATTTGTACCTCACAGAGTTGTGAAGAGCAAATGAAAAAACATTTGTAAAAACGCTTTGCATTGTGCATGACACATAGTAGGCACTATATCCATGGTTACTTTTTCCCCCCTTCCTTTGTCCCCAGCCTTCTTGTGATCTATCTCAGTTTCCCTGAGGTGGAGGGAGTGGTGTGTAGCACAGTGAGGAGAGCCAGTTACAGGCACTGTGAGTATTTATTGTAGCCGAGTTTCCTTTGAACTTCACAAGCATTCAGTTTCCCAAAGAACCCAGACCTAGCCAGATCTGAGGGAAGAGAAGAGCAAGGAACAGCCTCTTCTTCTGTAATTTAGCTATCATTAATTTTAAATCTCTTTCATTTTAACTGGAACTTTTCCTCCCCTACCTGAAATAACTTGGTTTCAGGCTGCTTCAAATACGTTCTGACAGTTGCATCTAATCAATATTGATAATAAGTATTTACTGATTGATTGATTTAGCTGAGAAGGATTGGAGTTCTGAAGGATAGGGATGGGGGGCAGTAGATGTAGAATAACTCTCAGGTTCCCTGAGAACAGGTAGCCACTGTTGGAGGTTAATCTGTTGGTATTACTGGCCTACAGCATAGATGAGGGTAAAACCTTCAGGCCATACTAGAAGTTGGCCAGGGTTTATCCCTGTCTGTACTGCAGGCAAGGAAAAGGAATTGTAATAAGCTCTTGGTGAAGATTTAGTAACATATTGGTGGACCTATGGTACACATGCCAGAGGGAGCCGCTGCCTTCCCCCTTTCCATGCTCACCAGAAGACATTTCTCACATCACCCATCCCTCTGCTCAGCAGCCCAATGGGAGCGCTTTTCTCCCTCCCCTGTCTGTAGTAAGGCAGGCAGCTCACATGCAGTATGAGAGTTATTGTTTGAACGGGCACTCAGGTCTCTAAAAGGTTTGCTATCACTGTCATAGAATAAGCTGCAGCTGAGGGTAACTTTATTCAGCTGGTCTAAATTCCCAGGTATCTCCCTGATGGTCTGACATTAGCAACTTAGTAACTCTATGGGACCTGATTTAGGGGCTGGAACCAGCCAGGAGAATGGGCAGCAAGCCAGTGGTGGCTTGCCCAAACTTCTACCAGTGGCCAAGGCTTAGGGAAGGGTTCCCTGGCTTCTCTTAAGACTCAGCCACAAATTCCACTTTCTACAAAAATTTTCATGTCCTTCCTTAATACTAGTGTCCACAAGGAACCGCTTCTCCTGTGGTTCATAGGCTACACTAATCCTCCCTGATCCAACCAAATTTATACTATTCTAAATAAACCTAACCACTGTAACTCTTAGCTTCGCCTTTAAGTTATAAAGATAACTAAGGCTAGCTGGTTGAGTCTCCACAAGAATCAGGTTAGGACTCTGAGCCTTAACAGACTCAGTGTCCAAACCAAAGACCAGGTTTTGTTTGGTCTTTTCAGAGTTTAACCAATCTATAATCAGTACCAGATAAATGAATAGTGTTTCCCAAGTTGGAAAAGAAAACACTCCACTCCTTCAAGTCTTTTCACCCAGAGACAGAGAGAGACAAAGATGTTACCTTCTCTAGCCCTGAGAGAGAAAGACCCTGCGACTGTCAGAAGCCCATTCCTGGCATGCCACACCCAGAGAGAGTAACTGTTATAGAAATAACGATTATAACTGCCACAATTTAAATTAACACTCTCTCTCAGTTCTATTTGAAACTCCAATTCTTCCTCAAGCCGGCTTCTCTACTTCTAATCTTTAAACTAAAAAAAAAATACTTATTTTCTAATATCATATTTATAATAATGATAAGAAACCCAAGTATATATAAAACAATTTCAAGAGGAAGAGAATACTCAGAACTAGGAAGATCAGGAAGGGCTTTGTATTTAAGGTAACATGTGAGCTATATTGAGAATGCATCCCAATGGACTCCCAAAAAGCAGAGATGAGATGAATTCCAGGGCCAGAAAGGTCCTCAGAAGTCATCTAATCCAATCATTTTAATATAAATATTGTATTTAGAGAACAAGCAGAGGTGACAAAAAATAATAAGTGAATAGATTTATTACATGCTTAATATTTACAAAGCATTTGGGGTACAAATAGAAAAGTAGAAACAGTCCTTACCTTTAAGAAACTCACATTCTAATGGAGAAAACAGCATATATAAAAAGTTTTAGCCTAAAGTCATTTGGAAAGGTACTATGGTCTTTAGACTGCAAATGGCAAAGCAAATGTCTTTGGATTGTCTTTAATTTCATCTCTTCTAGAAAAACTATATCTATTTCTTTCTTTCTTTTTTTTAAACCCTTACCTTCGGTCTTGGAGTCAATACTGTGTATTGGCTCCAAGGCAGAAGAGTGGTAAGGGTAGGCAATGGGGGTCAAGTGACTTACCCAGGGTCACACAGCTGGGAAGTGTCTGAGGCCAGATTTGAATGTAGGACCTCCTGTCTCTAGGCCTGGCTCTTAGTCCACTGAGCTACCCAGCTGCCCCCTATATCTGTTTCTCATGCTAAACCATTTGACAATCCAGTGACACTGGTGGCAAGAACTTTCTTTTCCATTTCTTAAGTAGCCATAGCTAATGAGGAGATATGAACTATATATAATACCTGCAAAAGCAGGTGCCAAATCACAGTCTAGAACAATAGGTTGCCACTGAAGATTTTTGAGTAAGGAATCAATGTGGTCACATCTCTGTTTTAGAAATATCTATTTAGCCACTGTGTATAGGTCAGAATGAAGGATAGAAAAATAGGGGACCGACAGGCCAATTAGGTTTGTGGTCCCCACAATAAGGACTGTTGGGATCATATTGGGGTGGAGAAGAAAATAGTATGATCTCGAAAGGGCTATGGGTCAGAAGATGGGTTCACAGCCCATTTTTCCATAATAGCCAATTGTGAGATTTGTCTCCTTCACAACTATACATACCCTCTTCCCAGTATAGTCCCAATATTTTCCCACTCCACCTCCAGCAGCTATCTGAATATTAGCATCTCAGTGGGCTTTTGCTCTAACTCCAATCTAGACATCTATAGAGGCATCACTGAGAAATTCTCTCTTGATATACTCACTTCCTGTCCCTAATATACTACCTGTTCTGCATTCTAGGGCAGTAACTGGTCTGCCACTTCTCTTTATTTTGAGTGGGACAGAGCTAATTGTATAGGATGAACAAGTATATGGTTTATAATCTATATCATAGATATCATTATTTTCCCCCCAAATCTATCCTTTTTCCCAACTTACTTCTATTGAAGACATCACCATTCTTAGTTACCAAGGTTCAATATCCTGTTATCAAACTCAGTTGTTCACTTTCTTTTACCCTATTATGTATTCAAGCAGTTTGCCACATATTGTCATTTTTATACCTACATCTTTTTCATTTGTCCCCTTCTTTCTGCTCATGCAACCATACAGTAGTTCAGACTCTCATCCACTGATCTATTGAAATAGTTACTTAATTGGTCTCCCTGCCTCAAGTCTGCTCATTTCAGTATACCTTTCACATAACTCCCAAAGTGATTTTCTTAAATGGCAGACAATGTCATTCTTCTACTTGGTAAAACTCCAATGGCCCACTGTTGACCCTGGGTTCAAATACAAACTTCCTATTTAATATTTAAACCCCTTGACAACCTGGACCCAACCTAAATTTCCTACTTTATTCATCTCCTTCCTGTATTCTTTAGTCTAACCAAATTGGCCTGCTTGTTCATTCTCATACATACAAAAACAGAACTAAAATTTTGAGAGTAAGAAATTTAAGTATGATATCTTTAAAACAGAAATCCACACATTTGGCTAGTTATAGTGATCAAATTAGCTGAATAATTATAAATAAACAATTATTATTTACAAGTCTATTCCCTCCCCAGGACATACACAGAGATTTTAAAAAAGTAATGAAATATTTTTTGTCATTACTTTCAAGAGCAAAAATGTTTTTGCACTCTAGATAAAAATTTTTTCTAAAATACTATTTATTTCATCTTTAATACTTTAATGTCTATTTTATATAATTTATAATGTGCATAATTTAACAATAAACTAGTATATAATTTACTAGTAAATATAATTTTGTTGGGTGTGCTAAGACTTTTTTTATTGATTAGAGTGTGTGTTAAAAAAAGATGGAGAAATTATGCTGTTTGTTCAACCAAAAGTTCAGTAGTTCAGGTGTAAATTAGAGTAGATCTTATATGAGTGGAGGGAAAGAGATTCCTAGAAAAGATGTTCTGGAGATAGATTTAATTGGATTAAATCACATATACAAGGATGTTAGAGTAAAAAGGAGGTCAAAAAAATCACTTCAAAATGGTGAAACTTTTATTGTTAAAATTGGTGTCTTCTGAGACACTGTGGTAAAATCTAATGTAATGGACTCCTGTACTAGCAGCAATGCAGTGATTCGGGACATTTCTGAGAGACCCATGAAAAAGAACATTATCCACATTCAGAGGAAAAACTATGGCAGTAGAAACACAGAAGAAAAACAACTGCTTGAACACATGGGTTGTTGCGGATATGATTTGAGATGTAGACTCTAAATAACAACCCCAGTGCAACTATAAACAAAATGGAAATAGGTCTTGATCGATGACACATGTAAAAACCAGTGGAAATGTGCATCAGCTACGGGGGTTGGGGGAGGTGGTGTGGGTTGAGGGAAGAGTAAGAACATGAATTGTGTAACCATGGAAAAATCTTTTATTATAAAATTTAAAAATTTAAAAAAATTGGTGTCTTCAATAGAAATAGAGAATTTGGGACAAGAGAGTTTTGGGGGAAAATATAATAAATTCCATTTTGAATATGTTGAGATTGAAGTGGTCATTCTATGCTCAATCATTTTATTAAAATTATTCATGTATTTTGGAGCCATAATCACTCTTTGTCTTGTGTCTTTGGCACAGAGCCTTGCATGTAAGATGCTAATTGGTGATTGTTGATTAATTTATGATTGAAGATATTTATACCTTTCTCAGATAGTATTCAAAAGGATAACCCTATGGTTGAATGGCCACTCTTCTGAGTGATCCTTAAAAGGTAGTTCCAGGATCAGGTCATTCCCAGCCTGGAGTCAGAAGTGGAGAAAGAACCTAGTGAAGAATTTCTTTTACCTTTCTTCCCTCCATGACCTCCATCAGTCATGCCAAATAGCACCAGAGCTACTTAATCAAAAGGAGGCATCTTATCCAGCAGTTGGAGAGTCAATTCCAGAGAAATTAAAACTGAGGGTACAGAAACACATGCTTCAGGTGCTCAGATATGACAATGCTCAGATATAGAGAGGCAGGCTCTCAAGGCTGGAAAATGCTTCAAGAGGATGATCTCTGGCTGTAGAAGAGATCTGGCCTTTCAAGAGACAATGTGTTCTGTGAAGAAGATCCCAGCCAAACAGTCAGTCTTGCAAAAGTACTGTATATAGGGGGAACTCTTTGAGGACTCTTTGAGGACTCAGCAGTACTGGAGTTTTAAGTTGCCATGGCCAAATATGTTCCCTACATTTGTGTCTCATGACCATCATACTCTTAAGATTGTAGAAGAGTGTGTTTCAGTTCTATGAGAAAAGATTTTATAGTAACTGTGTGTCATTTTAGTAAATGCCTTTCTATGAGCTGTTGCATCTATTGGATGATTATTAATAGGAAGCACACTAATGGGTGCTTGGGAGCTATAATTTTTGTAGTACCTAAACAAAGGATACCCTAGAACCTGGAAGTAGCAGTCATCTATTGAGACCCAACCCACAGTGTGGGTGCAAATTAGGAGAGTATCTTAGAGGAAGTATTACATTAGTATTTGAAAGGATCTCATTTGCCATTTAGACCAATGCAAACATGAAAAATAATCCGCTTTACAATATACCCCAAAAAGTGATTACCCGGCCATTGCTTGACAATGTCCAATGAAGTCCCAAGGCAGCCCATTTAATTTTCAGATAGCTCTGTTAGAAAGTTTTTCTTCCATCAAGCCTAAATTTGTCTCTTGGCAGCTTATACCCTTAGCTCCTAGTTCTGCCCTCTGGGGCTAAATAGAGCAAGTCTAATCCCTCTTCCACATGACAACCTTTCAAATGCTTGAAGACAGCTATCATGTCCCCCTGGAGTCTTTTCTAGGCTAAATATCCATATTTCCTTGAACCAGTCTTCACATAGTGGGCTGTTTCATGTCATAAATCAGAATAATGATCTCATTTCATGTAGGTCTATTAGTATTCCCAAAGTTACTCACTACAATCCAGATTTATTCTTGGATCAAAATATAGATCCTCTTTAACATTAAGGGATCTTCTTTTTGTGCCTAAGAACAAATTTTGATTCTTTTGTTTTTTAAATTTTCACAATCTTTTCCTTTTCTTAACATTGTGTTTTACATTCAAGTAGACAAGTTCTCTCTTGAGAAGAAAACATTAAAGAATTAAAGTCTTCCTTGTCTAAGTTTTCTATCTCCAAATGGTATTAGCCATACTTCCTTTCCCATCTAGATTCAGATATTCAGCTAGAAACTAGAGTGAATGTTCATAATTTTTTTGTCATTTCATCACATTTTTTGCTTAACACATTTCACTTTTAGGTTTATTTCACCACCATTCCTCTTATTAAAGCAAAAAAGGTCATAGTTTTGTTTCATATAGGCAGTATCTTATCAGGGTTTCTAAAACGATTCAATCACTAGAGATTTTTAGTTTGTTTGATGAAGAAAGCCTGTTCTCTTCATCATATACTGAGCCATGTGTCTTACTTTTGCTATACAGTAGACAAATATATGACTGTTCTAATTAAAATCTGGTAGAAAAAAAATTATTATAAGAAGTAATGTATTAACCATATAATGTTTTGGAATGGTAGTGGGTGACTGTCATAATTTCTTCTTCTACAGTATATGAAAATGGAAAATAAAGTAGGGTTTTTTTTGGTTGGGAAAGAAGATTTCATGTTATCTGTGTTTGCAGGCTTTCTGGCTCATATGCTGGAGGAATCCTTGCTGCGGGGGTGTTTTCATTTTCTCGCCTAACATGGCAGTGGTCCATTGCAGCAGAGGTTTTTAGCCTAAACAATTTGTTTGTGGGGCTGCTTATGGCTCTTGCTGCACATTTTGAGAAGGCAACAACTGCAGAAGACAGATCAAAGGTAACCTATTTTGATCAAAGTAAAATTATTTTTGTTTTAATTTTTGAACAACTGCTGTATTTTTTAAAGAACTTCAATTTAAATATTAAACTTATATGTTCCACTTACTGCTACAGCAATCTAGATAATATTGGCTAAATAAGAATGTTCAGTTATTTTACTGTACACTGCTACTTTCCCCTTTATAAAGCCTTCTCAAATTAAAAAATCAGTTTCCTATGTACTGAACTCTTTCTTTACATGATGTAGTGGATCGAGTAGTTTTGCTTTGATTAAATGTCTAATAGCTATAAGATAATTTTAGATGCCAGTATATCCCACACTCTAATTATACTGTCCTATGTTATTAAATAGTGATTCTTGAAGGATATGCCACAAATTTTGCTAAGCGTGCCCTGAACAGGGTGAGTCGTTTTATGTTTGTCTGTTTTTTATTGGACTCGAGAGTTCATCAATGTAGAGGAAAAACTCCTGAGGATCTTCCCCTATCTGTATGACTTAGTACCTTCACTGAAGTTTGTAGTCTTAAGAGACTTGCCTGGAGAACTTAAGAGGTTTAATTTATTATGAGACCTTAACCTTTCTGGGCCTCAGTTACTTTATCTGTAAAATGAGGAGGTTAGACTAAATCATATTTAGTTTCTTCTAACTTTAAATTCAATATCAGTATGAGGTATTAGTAGTATTAATTCACATGCCCATAGTGCTTTTAACTTTCTTCATAGTAACCTGAAGTACAAGTATAACCACTGTTTTACAGAAGAAGAAACTGAGTTTCAGAGCTGATAAGTGACTTTGCCACAGATAACAGAATTACAAAGTATCAAAGTTTGCTGCCACAAGGACATTTTTGGTAAAAAGGTTATCCCTCTAGTACACAAATTGAGTCAGATTACAAGCTACAATTAAAATATGGTGAACTGTCACTACTAAAGTTTTGAATGTTGGCAAAGGTTTAGTGTGTAAGTATTCTTTTCTCCATTTCAGCTACCTACCTGACAAACTGGGTTTTTAGGCACTAAAAAAGAGACTTCTTTTCACTTAGAGATGTCTCTCAGTTGAACAGATAAATAAGTGGATTTGTCCTTTATTCTCTCATGATTAGAATTTAGTTTAATAAATAGCAAGATAAAATTTTTTCTTAATTGTTCAAGTTTTTCTTTAAGTCATTTAATTTAAACAGCAAAAATTATTATGAGATATTGAACTATTTTTTTTCTTTTATATCCTAACTAGTGGATACCATCAGAATGTTTGCCTAGCAGAGAAGCCTATTTCCTTCAAATCAGCCTGAGTAATGGAAGGCAGAATGGCATGTTGGGTGGATAACCATACACTATCCGTGTGACCCTGAGCAGTCACTTACGGTGCTCCAGGCATCTGTGAAAGACTTGAAGCAACAGAGAGCGCCATGTGGAGGAAAAAGTGTTCTTATCTTGGCATTCTCCATGCCAGTGAAATAACAGGTCTCATTCTTATCCTTATGCTAAAAAGTTACCCCTGCAGTATCATTAAAACTAGATTCTTCAAACTTCTAGGTTCCTGACTATGAAGAACCATTAAATTGGTAGAGAATTATTTTGTAACTACTGTGCTTATCCCTTAATTACAGCAAATATATCCAAAATACTTTATTTGAAACAACTTGTTAAAGTAGAGAGTAAAATTGTATTGTCCCATTATGCAGATTACACAACTGGAGTTTAGAGAGGTGAAGTGACCCCTGTCTAATGAATTGAATTCTGTATTATCCCTCCACCGTGTTTCCTTATCCCTGAGTTAAGTGTGGAGTGGTGGCCATAGATCTGACCTTGAGATTCAGAGAGACATGGGTATAAATCTCACTTCTGACACATTTAAAGATCTGCATCAGCAGAGGAAATGCTTCAACCTTGAGCCCTCTATACTGAAGAAATCACAGGCTGGACACCCAGACAGTAAAGTGTGTTATTGTTCCTTCCTTTTGTCAAAGAGTATTTTCCTATGGCTGAAAAAAAGTTTGACAACCAACCTTGGTTATAACTTCTCTGATTTTTGATATTATTGCAAAAAATATTATTTTACAAAACAGAAAACAAATGAAATAATGTTGCAGTTTTCAAATGTGAAATTCCAGGGATAAAAACGTTGCATTTTGGTGAAGCTGTCATCATCAAATAAAATCATATCTTGAGTATCTTTGGCAAGCAGGGATGTTTCAATGTGCCGGGGAACTATAAGCACCCACAGCCTCAAATGAAAAATATAATCATGAGCTTCATAGATATAGATATAACTTTGAAAAATGTAAATGTTTTAGTCTATTTGTAGTATATGTGATAATTTAAAATAAATTTAATATGACCAAAGTATCTCTATATACAGCTATATGTATACAAAAGATAAATAAAAACAAACCTTCAAAGTTAGATATTAGTATCTTCTCCCATTTTCAAGGCAGTAGCTATCACCAGATATCACTAGATATTTCTAGTCTAGTCTTTTTCCCCAACTTCCAGGCATGTATTGTCAGCTGCCTATTAGGCATCTAACATTACCTGGATGCATGGTCTTTCAAATTCAGCAAATCCAAAACTGAACTCATCATCAGTTTTCTAAAACTTATTTCTCCTTATTTCCTTATTCATATTAAACCTAATACCATTCTTTCTATCGTAGACTTCTGAAAGCCCTAAAAAATTCCTTATAATCATGGATAACACAAACAGCCTTAAATTCAAAAGCAGTGAATAAGCCTTACTTAGCTTTGTATTCCCTCTAGTTCATAGAATAGCATCTGAAGTACGGTAGATAGCAGTATCCATTCTTGAAGAGTTGAGTTACATACTAAGCTATTTATTAAAAATAAATATTTGATGATAGATAATGATGGTGGTGGTGACAAAAATAAATCATTCACAGTTTTTATTTAGTGTTACATTTTATTTTAAGTAAATTCTTTGATTTATTGATCTTGCCAATATTATTTTTATTTTTCCCCAGATATCCAAAATTGGTGCCTTCTTTTGTGGCCTTAGCCTATGCAATCAACACACAATAATACTTTATGTATTATGCATTGCAGTGTGGGTTCTCTTCCGACTTTTTAAAGAGAAGGTAGGTGTTTGAACCTACCTACATAAAATGGTGTAATGAATAACTTTTCAAAGATTTTGTTTTGGGCCCAACATAATTATGGGGTAGCAGTGAATGGAATGCTGGGCCTTGAGTCAGGAAGATTCAACTTCATGAATTGAAATCTAGCCTTAAACACTTATTATTTCTGTGACTCTGAGGAAGTCACTTAATCCTGTTTGTCTCAGTTTCCTCATCTGTAAAATAATGTGGAGAAGGAAATTTCAAATCATCCTAGTATCTTTGTCAAGAAAACCTCAAATGGGGGGCAGCTGGATGGCTTGGTGGATTGAGAGCCAAGCTTAGAGATGGGAGGTCCTAGGTTCAAATCTGGCCTCAGACATTTCCTAGCAATGTGACCCTGGGCAAGTCACTTAACCTCCATTGCTTAGCCCTTAACCAATCTTCTGCCTTGGAACCAATACACAGTGTTGATTCTAAAATGGAAGGTAAAGATTAAAAAAAAAGAAAGAAAACCTCAAATGGGGTCATGAAAAGTCTAACAATAAAAACATAATCATACTTAAAAAATCATAGAACTTGAGGCTCTAATTTTTCCCATGAGAATAATAGTTTTGCTCATTTGTAAAAAATATTATAAATAACCATAATCCATAAATAAAGAAAATATTTTTAAAGTAGGATATATAAAATTATAAAAAAGATTACAATAGTAGACAGTATCCCCAAAAAAGATCAAAGTCAGAGGGAAAGATACTATCTATATGGATTGCAAAATGTCAGAAAATGAATATTAAAAAAATTCAATCAACATGTAAAAGAAAGAGAATGATAAACCCATATTAACATGGCTCCTGGGAAAATAGTAAACATTTTTTGACACAGAGGGGAAAAAATCCCTGGGCCTCAGGTTCCTCATCTAAAAAAAATGCTATAAAGTTGAACTAAACAACTTCTGAAGCTCCAAATCTATGATCCAAAGATAAGATGTTTTCAAAGACCATAATACATGAAACTGAATGGAATAAGGATCATCAACATAAAGGAATCCTAAAATTTAAAAATGCTCCTTATTCTACCAGACCTCTCTTCCAGAGCTCATAATGAACTTTATGCAAAGCTATCATCACAGAAGTTTGTATCCTCATGAACCTTATCATCTGTAGTAATGTTACAGAGGTAACAGCTTCCTTATTAACAGAGTTAAATGCATCATGTTAGGCAGAAAAAAGCATATTACCAAGCAGAATTATTTGAGGATTTGTCTGGAGGTCTCTAGATTTTTTTAGAGTATTGCCTGTTTCCTAATTCACCGTTTGCTCCAAACCATATATTCTGATTGCTAAAATGACTTAAAAAAAAAACCCTATACAGACATTTTGGTAAAATTGTTCTTATACTCTTTAACAATTTATGCATTTCAGTATTACCAGGCTTTATTTTCTACTATAGAACATTCATTTGATAATTCTAATCCAAATGTAATTACTTATTCTACTCAGGTAAAATTTAATTATGAACTCCTCCATGGCAAGAACTGTCATTTGTCTTTTTTTGTATTCCTAGAACTTAGCACAGTGCCTGGCACATAGTAGGTGTTTAATAAATGCTTATTGACTGAATTTGAGTATTGAGTTTATTTTTAAATGTGAATGTCTCTCAGTTTTAAAGTAAAAACCGACATCTTTCAATAGAGTAATCATAATTTTTTTTTAACCCTTGTACTTCGGTGTATTGTCTCATAGGTGGAAGAGTGGTAAGGGTGGGCAATGGGGGTCAAGTGACTTGCCCAGGGTCACACAGCTGGGAAGTGGCTGAGGCCGGGTTTGAACCTAGGACCTCCTGTCTCTAGGCCTGACTCTCACTCCACTGAGCTACCCAGCTGCCCTAATCATAATTTTTAAAAACATCAACATTTGAACTTTTCAAATTCACCAGGAAAAATAACTCTGAGGTCTTCTTTGCAAAATGTTGTAGATTTTTCCCTTTATTTTGGAAATCAATTTGGTGAGGAAAAAATATTTTCTGAATGAAGAATAAATAATAGGTCTTTCATATCTGAGAGGATAATTGTTACCATAAAAAGGACAATTAAAGCAAACCTATTTAAAACTGGGTTGATTGTTTCAAAGAAAGTAGTTTTAAAAAGATTTGTTTGGGGCTTTATCTTGAAAAATTAAATTTAAATCATTGAAATACTTTATTTTATCTTCTACCTTTTAAAACTGAAGATTACACTTTGAGTCATGCTCAAATTCTCACAATGAATAATTCTGTTGTCGAGGATTTTGGGAATGTGATTTTTGGACAATATTTATGATAAGACAGCCTTCAAATCTCATTTGACTTCTCAATAAGAACATATAGAGTCATGGTTGAAAAATAATCCATGGGGCAGCTAGGTGGCTCAGTGTATAGATAACCAGACCTGAGATAGGAGGTTCTGAGTTCCAATTTGGCCTCAGACATTTACTAAATATGTGACTATGGGCATGTCACTTAGTCACAGTTGCCTAGCCCTTGCCACTCTTCTGCCTTGAACTGAATACTTAGAATACTTAGTATTGATTAAAACATAAAAGGTGAGGGTTTTTTTAAAAGGAAAAGAAAAGAAAGATAGTCCAAGGTTCACTAATTTTTCCAAGGGCTCCTTTTAATTCTTTGAATAAGCCAGAGGCAAACATGGAAACATTTGATGAAATGGGCTACATGTAGGCACTAATATTAAACAGGAATGGGTGTTTGAATACAGTCATTCCCCTGGAACTTCCTCTTTTCTCCATTTCTGCATCTTACCATCCCTGGACATTTCACCCCTCTCCTCCTTTACTTCATTCTTTGATGAAAAGGCAGGTGACCCATTCATTGTTCTCATAATCATCCCTTCCACATTTCTTTTTCCTCTTTTCCTATCTTATAAGTTTTTTCCTGCTGATTTAGAAAAAAAAAAAGCTTAAATTTCCTCATCCTTAAAAAAAGTTTTTACTAAATTCTACTGTTCCTTCTGCATTTTATCTTCTATCTATCTTCCCTGTTCCAGTCAAACTTCTTGAGAAGTCTGTCTTTATTCTTCATTCACTCCCTTTCCTCTTACTCTTCTGAATTTTTTGTAATTTGGCCTCTAACATTATTTTATAGAAACCTCTTTCTCCAAATTTGCCAATAATTTCTTATTTACCAAATCTAATGGACTTTTACTAGTTCTTTTCTTTCTTGACCTCTCTGCAGCATATGACATGGTGACTATTTTTCCTTTCTGAATAATTTCTCCTCTCTGAGTTTTCTTAACACTTTTCCATCCTAGTTTTTCCTCTCCCTTGGTTGGACCGTTAAGCTATAACATGTTCTCTACCTGGGTACAATCCCAAGGCTGTCCCTGAACCCTTCTCATTTCTTTCTACCCTTATTTAGTAAGCTCATTAGCTCCAACATATTTTATTATCATCTCTCTGTGGAAAACATACACACACACATACACACACAATATGTATGACTATAGTCTCTCTCTTGAGTTCTTGTCCTGAATCACCAACTTCCTGTTGTATATTTTAAACTGGATTGGCATCTCAAATTCAAAATTTACAAATAAGAATTTATTATCTTTTCCCAAAACCCATTTCTATATTTCCCTGTTTTTAGTACTTTCTTGTTGAGACCACCACCATTCTTCTTGTCACTAAGGTCTCTAACCTCTCTCTGTCTCATCAACATCTCACCTTCACTCATTCCATGTAACCAATAAGTTTCTAAATATTTTTTCTTCCTCCATGATATCTCACATCCATCAATCATCACCTTCCTTAAAGTCCTCATTCCCTCTTGCCTAGGCCATCATTAGTAGCTGTTTAAGTGGTATCCTGGCCTTAAAGTCTCTCCACATAGCCACCGAAGTGACTTTCCTAAAACACAGTTCTGACTCTCTCACACATACCTATAACTTGTAGGATGACATTCTGTTTCTTTTCTCTGATGTTGCACTGGCCATTTCCCATGCCAAGAATATACCCCCTCCTCACCTGAACTCCCTGGAATCTGTTTTCTTCAAGACTCAACTGAAGTACCCTCTTGTATAAGAGGCCCTTCTTGACCCTTCAACTTCTAGTGCCTTCTCTACCAAGGTTGTCTTATACATATTTGGCATGTCTTTTATAATAACTAGATATATTGGATTGTCTCCCTCTTCAGGATTTGAATTCCTTTAGGAGAGGGACTGTTTTGCATTTATCTTTATAAACACAACTAGCAGGTAGTAGACAATGAATGAATGAATGTTCATTATTGACAAATTTTCTAAGTGGTTATTTCATTAGGGTGACTTTTGCTTCAAATGGAAACATCATGGTATAGTTTAGATTGTTAGCCAACCTCAGAATCAGTAAAACCCCTGACTTAAGTCCTATCACTGATGTATACTCATTATATAACCCTGGGCAAATCACTTAGCTTCTCAGGCAATTCTCTTAGATTTTTAAATGACAAAAGTTACTGATCTCTATTGGGGGAGAGATTTTTCCTATTGTTTAGCTCCTTCCTGAGGTCTTTACACTCACAGACCCAAGACAAAAAGTGGTCTCCAGAGACTCAAATAATGAATAGTGAGATACTGAGAATCCCCTATATGTTAAGAAAATACTTGAAAATGTATTTTTAGTGTCTTATAGTACATGTTCTACATGATATATTTGATCAAGAAATGGCCTTTAAAATATTAAAGGCCATTTCAAAACAATAATGTAATATAAGGACTATTTTCATTGTATCTTTTTAAACAAAGCATCTAATATAGCTACTCAAGAAATACTTGTAGTGGTATTTCAGAAGTTGTATATATCATATAATCATGATACAGAAAATAAAGCGAGTCTGTTGCTGATGAAGACAGGGAAGCATACCAACATCGGAAGGACATTTCCTGGCATATACAGTACGGGCCAACAATATTTCATCACTTCAAAGTGGATTATCTCAGCTTTGCAGGGCTTCAGCCATCTATATATGTCATGATATAAATGTAAAAAATGCAATGAATATGATACTCATGAGTCTTTTCTGATGTCATTTGCTTCACTCAAATTTCACCCAGCCATGCAAAGAAGTTCAGACTGATGAAATTTTCTTAGTAATCCATAGTAATCGGAAGGTTTAACAAGGTATTTTGTGGTTACTTACTCTAAATTGAGAGACAGCTCTGTAAATATATTTCATGTTTATTTTAGTGTGTTTTTAAAGTTCCAAATAATTAAACTAAAATAAACATTGTAATACGATCTTATATGTTTTGACACAGGAGCTCTCCCTAGACCATTTGCTAAAGCTGAGTTTGTTCTTCTCCACTGGCTTTCTCCCTTATCTCTATCTGCCTATCTCATCCTACCTCAATCAAGCTCGTTGGACCTGGGGAGACCAGACAACCTTTTCAGGATTTCTGACCCATTTTCTTAGGGAAGAATATGGAACATTCAACCTGGTAAATTTATTATTAAAGTCATTTAAAAGTGAAATTCATAAGAAAACTTCCTTCAGTTTTCTTTATGGGCAAAAGTTGGAAAAATTACATTAGTTAGATTTTTCATCTTAGTTGTTTATATGACAAACTTTTCCTTGGAATGTGCCTTTGAGAATACTTTAGAAAGTGCTGGAATCATTTAATCCACCTTTTTTTATACTACAGAGGTAGAATAATATTCTTTTTCAGGATAACAAGCATTAAAAAGACTTTGCTGCCTACAGTGGAAACAACATTTCAATAATTTTAGCAGTAGGTGTCACTGCGAGCATTGGGTTTATGAATAAAACTATTAGAGGAAAGTTGAAGAATAAATCCAATATTTTTGGTTGCCTTGTTTGAATTATGATCATGCACAAATTTGAGTGGTTAATATTCAGTCTAAGACTAAATAAGTTTTTTTGAAAAAAAGATAGGCATTTATATGTAAAGTGTTTTTTTTTGGAGTAAATGTCCTTCTGAATGAGTTTAAAAGTCTCAGTTTCAACAAGATGACTATTAACATGCACCATATATAAATTAGAGAGTGAGGAAAAACCTAGTATAAAATGAGATTACAATATTTTTGGTATATGAAAAATGGAAGAACAGTCAGTCATTTCATTAAGAGATTATTTTGTTTAAAATGGGTAGGATAATCATTTGTTAATTTAAGTATGGCTCTCTGCCTTGGTCAATATAGGGAAATGGCATTATGTGGAATAGTGTTCCTTATATGAAAATGTTCACTGAGATTCAAAAGAAAATTGGAAATAGAGAATGAAATTCACTTATTGCTTGTGGAATTAATAATTATTCATCAATGGACATAATGGGATCAAAGACAGTAGAAGAACTTATTTCATACAAATATTTGAGATTTTCTGTAAAGCTATGGTTAACTAATGAAGTTGTTAATTAATTCTTCTAGAAATATTAGTTCAATTGGCATTTACCTTATGGTCTAAATCATATCAATATAGATTTACAGTTGAAAGGTACATTAAAGGCCAGTCAGTCCAACTTTCTCATTTTTAAAGATGTGGACTTGTCCAAAGTCAATCAGATAATAATGCCAGACTAGTGTTCAAAGCTAGGTGCTTTGGCCATTATTTTCTGGAGTTCTTTTTAAGCCATTATGGCAGCTTTATACTTCCGTGGTGGCTTAAAAAAATTTCTTAAGATTAAGAAATAACAGTTTTGAAAAATAAAACATATTATATGTTCTAATTGAATTATTTTCAAAATTTCAAAATACTAAAATATACTATGTTCAATTCTTATATGCATTATTAAATATGACTATTTCTTTTTTATGACCAGGCCAAATCTGAGACAGGATCCAGTATGTCTGAAATATTGTTGTGAGTAAAAAATAACTGAAACAACTGTTCAATCGCATTTTGTATTACTAGAGTTTATCTTCCAGAACTTGTCAGGATTGTTGATATTCCTCTTTCTAAAGGAAGTAGCATCTAATTCTAATATGTATTTCTGTGTTTGGTCAATTTTTTGAATATTGATACTTGTTCTTGATAGAGAACAAAACATAGAGGACATACAAATATTGCCCAAGATTTGTATACTGAATCATAACATTTCTGTTTGCTACAAGATGACCCAAAATAGTTTTTAGAAATAACTTATTCTTTTCCCTGGATTTTTATTAACAACTTTTCTTTAGAAATTATTATTCAAATATATCATCTACCAAAATCTAAACAAATGTTTTCATATAATTCTAATATGAACTAATATTTTTAAGTTCTATAAGAGATCCATGTAGTTCACATGTTTTTAAGCTATCATTATAGTATATAAGGAATTAGAAAAGGTTCTTCTTGACTTCTCTATTGATTAATATCATCCTTTAGAGGCAGCATGATGTAGAACAGAGGTTTCAAACACATGACCAGTAAGCGTTTGCAATACTCATGGCAGTGGCCAAACCAGATTAAAATGCAATTGGTAAATATTTAACAAAATAAATTAAAATGCAGTAAAACATAGATAATGTTAATTTGAGGTTTTGTACATTAATTAGTATGTGGCCACCAAAGATTTTTAGTGACCTGCATTTCTCTTTGAGTTTAATATCACTGGTTAAGCGTATAGAAAGGTAGTCAGGCTGGGGTTTGTGTGCCGTTGTTGAATAATACTGGCTTTATAACTGGGAAAGTTATTTAACTTCTAAGTGACCCGGAAAGAACCCTAAGACTATAACTTGTGGAGCAAATGCTTATTTATATTGGGAGAAGGAATTTCCTCATTTGTAGTTCTCCATATCATTGAAATCAAATGTCCACTAAAACATCACTATTAGTAAAACCAAATTGCAATTGAACCACTTGCAGTTTATTTTTTCAGCAAGTAATAAGACATGCTAAATCTTTAGTAACAATGCTTGAAAGGTGGATTTGCTGAAGAATAAACAAATTGAGGCTACTTGAAAAATGTTCCCATCAACCTTTATTATTTTAACTGAACTATGAATTTCTTTTTTTATTTTAATTATAGTTACATATTTCATGTTCTTTCCCTTCCCCCCCAACTCCCCTACCCCCCCCCTTAGCCGATGCACAATTCCACTGGGTTTTACATGTATCACTGATCAAGACCTAATTCCGTGTTATTGATAGTTGGACTAGAATTGTCATTTAGTCTACATCCCCAATAATATCCCCATCAGCCCATGTGTTCAAGAAGTTGTTTTTCTTCTGTGTTTCTCCTCTCACTGAACTATGAATTTCTTAATGGCATCATTAAGTAAAAATATAGGGAAATACATCTATAATGAACTAGAATAAGAAAAAAAAGTAGCTCATCATTATGAGGAACCATTTCTGTACATTGTTTAGAGGTGAAGGATTTTAGAGTTTGTAAGGGACCTTATTTATTATAATTCCTTCGTCCCCCTCATAAGGAATCACTATGACCCAGAAGGATTAAGTGGCTTTACCCTGTTGTGCTCTTCTGCTAAGGAAATAAACATCCAAACCATCTATTTGTTTTCAATTTATTATTTTTTCTTCTTTCATTCATTAAACTGGTACCTCCTGTACCCAAAGCACTGTTAGGTGTAAACATAGATGTAAAGATGCATCTCGTTTAGTTTCTGCATTAAAGAAATTTACAGTCTTGTGGATTAAGTGATGTTACTCTATCTTAGTTCTCACAGTTTCATCTAAATACTTCTCTTAGCATTTAATTAATTTTTGAGAACCCCCTTTCCCCTTTTTCCACCTTGTTGTTCCCCTTCATTATACTGTAAGTGTTATGTCTTTAGTCTACTAATGGCTCTATTACTTTCCATTTCATTTTTTGTTAGCCTGTCTCAAAAAATTGGCAGGCTCTGTGCTCTTCCAATTTTTTCCTCCACCTTAGTTATACGATATTTGGAAATAATAACATGTTGGCTTGGAGAATTATTATTTGAATTACAGAGAACTATAATATAATACTAGAATGGTCTAATTGACTCTTAGGTGTACAGTATGATAATATATTAGGAGTGTGAATACTTAAATCCCTTATAATAGAAAGAAAAAAGTGAAATCTTATACTTAGAAACCTCAAGAAGATGACCACTATCAAAATAGTGACCTGAAATAAAAGATAATTAAGGTCTAGCTTATTCTTTGAATTAAAAAAAAAAGAGATTCTGGGCACATGAAGAGGAGTATTAAGGGGAGGAGCCTTCTAATAAAATAAGGGAAAAATCCTTCATTATGATAGAATTAAGTCATACATCCTCTTCTAGTCAAACAAATTACATTCCCTCTCAATCCACATCTCTAAATTTCAATCCTCAACAAGTAAATTATTGAACCTAATCTTAGGCAGTGACCATCTTTCAGAGCTTAAATTTAAACAGTAGTTCTTCAAGAATTAATTTTGGAAACTTGACCCCATTCTTCTTTTTGAAGAATAGTGTAAAATAAGCATCATGATGGAATCAGAATAATCATATCTTTTCATGGTAGATGAGTATGCTTTAGTAAAGCACATAGTGTGTGGTTGCCATAATTACATCATTACTTTTTCCTTTGTTAAATTGGTACCAGGGAGAGATCACTTTGAGTTGAAAAATATATGCAACATATACTGTTTTAAATATAAGATGCTCCTAGAACAAACAACTATAGATGTCAACTGGAATGAAGAGTGGCTTTATATATTTTTAGTTGGCAATAGAATTCAGTCCTAAAAGAATCATCCTATTTGTCTAAAATTGACTAATTAGCATGTACACGAGAAGAAATTGACATCAAAGAAAGCATCTCTTAGAGAAATTATTGGGGAGCGATGAGGTTGGGGAGAAGGATAAGTGGAGATTTATGTTTCTTCAATATTTTTGTTGGGTTATTCAAGTAGATGTTCTCTAGAAGGACCTACAGAAACTCTTTTTGCTTTCCATATTGTTATTCATTGAGGCAATGTCAATATCTGTGGCAAAATGGAGTTTCAAGAACCATTTTAGCCATAACTCTTGATCAAACCAGTTAGAATGATGTGGGTTAATTATACAAGTATAGTTAACAGAGACCTGTTACCTGTTTTTAATATGATCTCATTCCTTGGTTGACAAACTGTAATAATTGAACAATGTTCAATTTTTCAAACTCTTAGAACTCTTTTGCGTGTGTGTGTGTGTGTGTGTGTGTGTGTGTGTAGATATAAACTGAGTTTAATTTTCTATCACATTCTTGTATATGGCCCTTCATTCTTCTAAACTTCAGTTTTTGAAATTTTAAAAATAATATATTCTATTATTATTCTGACTAACATGTTTTCAGGATTTCATATGGTATTGCACTTATGAAAAATGCTTGATTTAAAACTTTAAAACATTTAAAATATAAAATTGTTTGCTCCCTGCCTAGTGAAAAGAATAAATTATATGTTTACTTTTTAGTTTTCAGATGGCAAATATGAAGGTTGAATTATCAATTAATATTCAAGTCCTTGCAGTAATAGCTTGTTTATGTTTAATAAGACAGTAAGTAATATCCCTACTTTTGCAATTTTTTTATATTAAGTAAATGAATTTTCATTGTGTTAGTATATCATTATATTCCGAAAAAAAACTGTCACCATTTTTTCTTAAATCAAATTTTTACCTCTTTGTGAATACTATTATTTCCAGAACCCTTAAGAATGTTGAAAGATTGAATTGAGAGGCAAATAGATGTCTTAGTGGATAGAGAGCCAGGCCTGGAAACAACAGGTCCTGGATTCAAATCTGGCATAGGCACTTCTTAGCTGTGTGACCCTGCACAAGTCATTCCCAATTGCCTAGCCCTTACTACTCTTCTATCTTGGAACTGATCCTTAGTATTGATGTGAAGACAGAAGGAAAGGGTCATTTTTAAAAATTGAATTGAATAATATTCCCTTTTCAGATTTACCAAATGAATCTCTTGATAGTCTTAAACTTTTAAGGCATTTGTAACACTCATAATATAAATCTTATTAAGATACCAGTTGAAGTTTAGTCAGTTGGTCCACAATTTATAACACTTGCTGGATTAGGCATCCATCTCTTACACATGACTAGCCAGCAATGGAAAGAATTCCTTTAGCTTTCTACCATTACTGGGGATTTTCTCTTCACTTTCCTTACTCCCCCCTCCTCCTATATCCACTTGCTGCCTGAAACAACCTACCAGATCAGGGAAGCGAGGAGAAAGTAAGACCTCCCTCAGTAGGTACTCTAGCTCAGTGATGGTAAACATTTTAGAGATGCAGTGCCAGGCCCTACCCCCACCACACCCCAAGAAACAGTGCCATGCCCCTCCCCCAACCACATCCTGAATATGCCCTGCTCCCCCTTATCTTACACAGGGGAGGGAGAAAGCACTCTCATTGCACTGTTGGACAGAAAGGAGCCAGATGTGAAAAAAGGTCAACAGACACAAAGGAGAGGGGGAGGGGAGTAGTTCTGCCCTAGTCCCTCTGCCTTTTTAGTAACAAATTTTTTGGGGAGAGGGGGAAAGTGGCTGAGTGCCCACAGAGAATGCTCTGTGTGCCATAGGTTTGCCATCACTGCTATAGCTTATTCTGCCTCAGTTTCATTTCTTTAAAAAAATAGTGCTATTTGTTTTTCCTTAGAACTCTGCCTCATTTCCAGTGGGGAAATATTTATTACTTTCCTCTGAAATGTAGACAGATTTTTCTTGAGCCCTATTTATACAAAGATCTATCATTTGCATCTATTGGCATTTTAAAAAAAGTTTTCATTTACATTTTTATATTTACTTTTTATTTTAAATGCATAATAAAAAGAATGATTGTTGTATTATGTCTTGCAGGGACAAACAAAACCCACCATTGGTGTGGCTTTTTGTTGGAATGCTTTGTGTTTATTCATTGTTCTTTGCTTGGCGAGCAAATTTAGATATTTCAAAACCTCTTTTCTTGGGTGTGGTAAGTTTCTCACAATTACTGCAATTCACTTAGAGTTTTGTAAGACTTCATCAGCTTATTTCTTTACAAGAATTTTAAAAGTAAAAATAATTATGAGAATGCAAAATTAAATTAGGGTTACGACTTTTTAAAAAATCCATCAGTTGATTAACAGCAGGTAAATAATAAAAATAAATCCAGAGTGATTTCATTTAGTCAACTACTTTTATCCCTCCTGCTTTGTTCCCATTTAAAATATAATTATTTCTAGAATGTGAAATTTATCTCTTAGGTTGCCCTTCCTGATGCATTGTTCATCCCGGAGATGGACTCGGAGACTAGAATTGTTTATCATTCCCTACTTCATTTCTCTTTTATTGTTCCATCTGCATGAGCAGAAAATTTGTAGCTTCTCTTACTTCTTTTCTCTCTTCTCTTTTCTCATTCTCTCCCACTTGGTAACTTCATCAACTCCCATGGGCTTACTTATCCTCTCAATACAGATAACTTCCACATCTGTGCCTCCAACCCTAGACTCTTGAGTTTCACTTCTATATCACAAGTTGTGTAGTGGATTATTGAACTGGTTGTCCCATAGATAGACATTTTAAATTGAATAGATCAAAGCAAGAACTCATTATCTTTCCTCTCAAAACCTTCTGTCTCTTAAATTTCTCTGTTTCTGTCAAAGACATCACCATCCTTACCAAAGTCTATAACTTTTATGTTATCTTTGACTCCTCACTTTCCTTCTCTCCATGTGTCCACTTGGTTCCCAAGTCTTCTCATTTCTACCTCTACCACCTCTTTCACCTATAACCCTTTCTCTCTATTCACATATCTACTAACTTAGTTCAGTCAGTCAGTCAAATTAATTAAAATTAAATGCCTACTATGTGCTAGACACTGCAAGGTTCTGTGGACACTTTTTTGTGTGTGTTTGGACAGGAAAGGCATATGAGTAGTAAGGAATAGAGAGGAATTGTTTTGAAAGACTTGTATGCCATAATTAGTTCTCATGGGAAAGCATTTAAAGATATTTGCTTGTAGGGGACAAGTACATCTGCTGAATACATCTTATTCATTTAATGCTTCACAGGTAGAACGCTTCTGGATGCAGAGCAATGCAGTGGTGACTGTTCTGGCTGGCCTTGGCTTGGCCTCATTTTCCTCTCTGAGTAGCAGGATGCTGAGCGGCAGCTCTGTATTTCAATTTCTGGAATGGCTTTCAGCAGCCATTTTTGTAATCTACCAAATTTATTCTAATTACAGGTAATAAATTGGGAAGCATTTTTAGAAAAAGTTTTTTTCTAAATTTTTATTTTATTAAGTCCTTTATTATCACATATTTATGAAGAACCCAGTGTCATAGTGTCATTCTAAGATTATCTAATGCCCCTGTACTTTGTCATCCTTCAGAACCTCTATCTCTTTTACTTTATTACATTTATACAAATGTAAATTATTTGCTATTTACTATTTGCAGAATTAGAACCCCTAAAGGAAAACTGGAGTTTGGGGAGAAATAATGTAAAAAAACAGGAATCTGACATAGATGATTTAAAATATTTTGAGTTTTATTACTCCATTCATAACATGTTATGTGTCCAGAATACCATGTGCTTCATACTGCTTGTATTTGGTATATATTTAGTAATTCTTTTCCTTCTCTTACTCTGTAATAGCATTAATTATTTAATTAATAGCATTTCTTAAGTGCCTTGATAATCTTATAAGATCATAAATTTAGAATTGGAAGGGATCTAAAAGGATGTTAAGTCCTTCCATTAGAAATGAGTAAACTGAGCTCCATACAGTTCTAAATTTATTTTCCATAAGGTCCCACCCAAGTAATATGTGGGAGAGCTAGCATCTCAAGCCAGATCCAGCAACCTTTCCACTGACCAATGTTATCTTGCTTCAGCTAAAAGTCTATTTAGGATTTTAGATATTTTCATTTTACTTTTTTTGGTCAATCAACAAGAATTTATTCATAAAGCACTTACTATGTGCCCAGACATTGTGCTAAGTGTTGAGGATCTAAAGAAAGACATTTTTGGTTTTTGCCTCCTTAAGGGCAGAGATTGTCTTTTGCCTCTTTTTATATCTCTACTACTTAGTTCAATGCGTGGCATATTAATAAATGTTGATTGATTGATTGTACATCTCATGGCAGAGATAACACCTAATAATTAGGTCCATGTGAGATACATACAATGTGAAATAAGACAATCTGAAAGGGGAAGACATTAGCAACTTGGGGGAAGGGAGCAAACTGGGGAATGCCTCCTTCAGAAGCTAGGATATGAGCAGAAAGTCAAGAAATTGAGGAAGGAGAGCCAGTACAAAGATGTGAAAATGGGAGACAAATGAGAGTAAGAGTTAAGAAAGCTGAAAGATAGGAAAAGAGCCAAGTTATGAAGAACTTTAAATGTCAAGATGCTTAGATAGGATAGGAACCAAGAAAACTGGAAAAGTATGATAACTACAGATTGGGACATAACCAAAGGTAGGCTATTCATTTTTAGTTCTTAAAATTTGCTTCTGGGTGAGGGATAAATCTTTCTTTATATAAAGTATCAAAAACATGTGGCAGTATAAAATGAGAACTATAGATGTTTTATCAAAATAGCAATTAATTAGAAATATGGTTTTGTTTACAGATGTGCCCTTTTGCTTAATGGCACTATAGTGGTTATTATTCATCAGTTATTTTAAAGGACAAAAATTAAATGCTATGTTTCTTATTATTAAGTATAATGAACTTCATATTAATTACATGTAAGGATTCATTTGCTTCAGCTTTTGGCAGTGCTTCAACTCATCCTATTTTTGTTTTCATTGCAAGATTTCAGAATTCATGCCAGTTCTTCAAGTTCTAAGAAAGTCAGCTTCATGATTAAAGAGTCATACTGCTGTTATGTGCAACAGCAGATAGTTACTCTATTAATAAAGGCAGAATAAATCTATGCTGTTACTTATCTTTCTCCTTATTCCCTCTGGTCCCTTCCTAAACAGTTTAGAGAAGGGAAAAAAAGAGAGCTTTTGGTTCAGAGAATTGTTAAGATTTGTCATTTTGGGGAAGAATTCATAGGGATATTGAATTTTTGTTTTAAAAAAAGGATATTTGGGGGTAGCTGGGTAGCTCAGTGGATTGAGAGCCAGACCTAGAGATGGGAGATCCTAGGTTCAAATCTGGCCTCACACACTTCCTAGCTGTGTGACCCTGGGCAAGTCACTTAACCCCCATTGCCTAGCCCTTACCACTCTTGTGCCTTGGAGCCAATACACAGTATTGACTCCAAAATGGAAGGTAAGGGTTTATTTAAAAAAAAAGGGGGGGAGAGGGGAGATATTTCATTTTACAGTTTGAAAATTTCCCCATGAAAGAAATGGGAATTATATAGAACTATTCAAAATTCCAATTGAAATTGGAAGCCTTATTGTAATAAATGTTGCCATCCTTTAGAAATTAACCTTTCATCTTGCTTTGAAAGAGTTAACTCATCTTGAGAGATGAAGCAGTAGATTCTTTTATCAGTCATAGAACCTGGCCTCCATCTTTTCAAGTCATATGATGATTAATTTTAGAATATTTTCATACAGATTATATAGGAAAAGGGGAAGGTAGTGTCATGTTATAATTGTGGTTAAAAATATAGACTTTTAAAAATATTTTTTGTCCTTTTGATTTAGCATTTGTGACCAAAGCACCAATTATGTGATTGATAAATTTGCAAAGAACCTTCTGTTCTCTATGCCTCATGATGCAATCATCTTACTCAGAGGAGACTTACCAGGGAATTCTCTTCGTTATTTACATTACTGTGAGGGTCTGAGGCCTGATGTTTCATTGGTAGATCAGGAAGTAAGTATACTAAGAACATACTAAATATATTATAATTTTAAATTTTTTTTAATTTACAGTTTTATTTTTGCAAAGTATGCATACATACAGTTTTCATGACCTGTTTAACAATCAGCTTCTGACTTCAGATTCCTCTGGCTCTTTTGGCCATTCAAACAAGTTAATAAAGACTTCATATTTTTCCTCAGTGTATTAAGAATTGATTGGCTTCATTTTAGATTTATAATAAGATCCTAGGTTTATATAACATAAAACCATGAAAATTTTTCAATGCATAGCAAGTTTATTTTAAACATTAGTTATAATTAATAATATCTGAGCCATATAAGCAAATATATCTTGCAGGCTTAGGGATTAAAAGAAATTGTGATCCTAAAAGAAATAATTTTGTAAGCAAATAGAAATTTCATTAAACGTTAAAATTATGTTACTGTAGAATTTCTTTATGAGCTTGTTACCACCTTTTCTTAGGAAAGACATGAAAATTTCTTATTACACTAAAATAATTTTCTGGAACTGAAAATGTTTTTTAACTAGTAAGCACCATGATTTAAGGAGGATTAACTCTTCTGTCAATTCATGAACAAGCATTTATTGAGCTCTTACTACTGCCAGATACTAGTTACTGTTTTACACACTGGTGATACAAAGAAAAAGTGAAATTGCCCATGCTTCACAGAAGCTTATGTTCTGTTGGGAGAGGCAATATGCACTTAAATAAGCAAATATTGGTGACATGAGAGGCATTGTTAGGATTGGAAAGAAGGAATTGTTCTTAATTTTTAAGATGCCTCATAAATAGTTGAGCACATTTTAGAGCAGGATAAGTACTTAGTGAATTAATAAAGATTCATGACTGCTTTTAGATCTGTGATTTTGCAAAGATATGTATTAAAACTCTTTTCTCCCCTCTCTTGTTTGGGTTGAGGCCAACCTGAGGTCCATTCTGTGGTTTTATCCTGGATATATAAACTTCCCAGACTATTCTTTAGGAATATACTAGATACTATGATCATCATCAGTATTAATGAAGACATAAATCTCAAAGGTTAGGTTAACAGAAAAATGGAGATTATTATATGCTTACGTGTATCTACTTATTCATTTCAATGTCTATATATAAATTTATGCAGTACAATTTTCATAGTCTATTAATTGTATTTGCTCATTTAATTTCTTTTTAGAAGCCTGGAATTAAGTATGAAGTTATTTGTGATTTTTTTTCTGGCAGATGTTGACTTATGAGTGGTATTTACCTAAGATGGCTAAGCATTTACCAGGTATCTACTTTCCTGGGAACCGATGGAGTCCTGTGGAAGGAATATTACCTAGTGGAATGGTCATGTTTAATCTTTATCATTTCCTCAAAGTAAATAAACAGTAAGCATTCCTTTCATGTAATAGCTTTTCTAAAATCTTTAAGCTTTTCAAAAATTGTTTATGTAGCAACTGTGCCTCATCCAAAAGAACAATTTTCTACACTGATTTCCCTGTCACTGGTGAGATTATCTTTGTAATTAAATTGAATATCTATGCAGAAATAAGGCTAGGCAGAAATAAATGTTATTTTTCTGAGTGAAGTAAAAATAAAGGCAGATTAGCAAGAATAGCATATGAGATCTTAGCACAATTCAGGGAAATTAGAGATGTGCCTGCCTACTTGAAATCTTTGCAGGTGGATAGCAAATAATTAGTTTCCCATTGATGAACACCATGGCCACCTTTTTAATGTAAAGCAAATGTTTTCCAGGAATAATCACTGCCCAAAAATAGCCTAAGATTTTAAAAAAATAAGATGAAGCACTTTTATGACTAAGAAACACCTCCAGTTGTACTAGCTGAGAGAAATTATGAAAGTTGTCAATCCTCATACTTCTTGGCATACAGTTTTTGCTAACTAAGGTCAATAGTATAGTGCAGTGATGGTGAACCTTTTAGAGACTGAGTGCATAAATTGCAACCTTCACACCACCTGTGAACCCTCCCCACCTTACCCCAGACAGGGGAGGGAGGAAGTATTCCCATTGGGTTGCTGGGCAGAGGAGTGGGTGATATGAGAAATGTTCTTAGGTACAGTGGAGAAGGGAAGGGGAGCAGCCCCCTCTAGCACATGTGCCATGGGTTTGCCAACCATTGTAGTACATTTGGCCTTCCTTTGAAAGACTGGGTTTTGTCAAGACCCAGAGTTAGAAACTTAAGTGGACTCTCAGAGTATTTAAACATGTCTTTTCTGTAAAGGAATCCTGATAAATCCCTTGTGGTTTTTCAAAGTAAAATAGTAAAAGCAAAGTGATGAAGTGTTCTGAGTACTCAAAAATCTTAATACATTATAAGTAATTATTATCAATAATAATTTATTCATAATATTCATGAGAATAAAATGTATGAAATAAGCTTCTGTTAGGAATAAGTATTCTGTGAGAGCAATGTTTAATGTTTTCTAATTTCATAGATTAGAAATCATGACAATATCAAAATTAGGCAATGGTTGCTATCTTTTGTTTTTAGATTCCTAGGAACTACAAAAAGCTACTAAAACATAGTGCTGTTATAAGTTTAAATGATTTTATAGCAAAAGTCTCAATATAAATTCATGGTCCAATAAATATTAGATGAAGCTAACATTTTAAAAGTTATTTACATAGAACAAAGCTTAAAAACAACTATCATCAGCCTCTAAAAATTGGGACAAAACACTGTTTGGCCACTACACCTCATAATTGTTGAAGGAGCACTAAATAATAAGGTTTTTAGAATTAAGTTTTTTAACTTATTACTAGAAATCTTGCATGTTCTGCCTTCCAATGTGATTTTTCCAGCCTGATTTGGCATCACATTCCTGTCTATGAAATGAAAATTTAGTATCAAAAGATACATGTGAAGGGATAGATACCGTAAGGATTTTTCTCTTAAGACTTTGTTTCTAGGGTAGTTATTATAATATTGAGTAAACATACTTTTTCCCCTTATCATTTTTTTATGTTCAACTAAGATTATTTTTTAGAAAGTCTTAATAAAACTGAATTGCTTACAGATATTATGAGAAACAACCCTATGCTATGGGAAATATAAATTTAACATTTAAATCCTGAAGCTGAACTTAAAAATAAATCCCCTTTTTTTGTTTTCCATAGCAAAGAGACGTTTGTTTGCATAGGAATTCATGAAGGTGACTCAACTTGGAAAGAGAACTATTCACTTTGGCCATGGGGTTCTTGTGACAAATTGGTTTCTTCAGAGATTGTATTCAACCCTGAGGAATGGATTAGGCTTACTAGAAATATATATAATTGGACTGAAGAATATGGAAGGTATGAACAGGTTACATTTTGTTTAGATAGTTGGTTTTTTATTGAATTTTCTTTTATTTTTTCAATTACATGTAGAAAGAATTTTTGACAATTGTTTTCTGGCATTTTGTAATTCAGATTCTCTTCTTCCCTTTCCTTCCCTTCCCTGCCCTTTTCTGAGGCAGTGAATAGTCTGATATAAGTTATAGTAGTGCTCTCATGTAATTTATATTTCCATATTCCCCATGTTGTGACTAATGAAACATATTACATATACAACCAAAAACTCATAAAGGAAATAAAGTGAAGGATAGTGTGCTTTGATCTGTAATCAGATTCCAAAGATTTCTTTTTTAGCTGTGGATGGCATTTTTTCTTTTTCTCTTTTTTTCTATCATGAGTCCCTTGATTATCTTTGAACTTTGTTTTGCTGATAGTAGTTTAGTCCTTCACAATTGATCATTATATAATATTTCTTTTACTGTATACATGTAGACATGCTTCTGCTCACTTCACTTTTTATCAGTTCATATAACCAGTGATTCCCAAAGTGGGCACTACCACCCCCTGGTGGGTGCTGCAGTGATCCAGGGAAGTGGTGATAGCCACAGGTGCATTTATCTTTCCTATTAATTACTATTAAATTTTTAAAAAAATTTAATTTCCAGGGGGCTAAGTAATATATTTTCTGGAAAGTGGGCGGTAGGCCAAAAAAGTTTGGGAACCACTAAAGCCTTTCCATGTTTTTTCTGAGCTCATCTTATTCATCATTTTTTATGGTACAATAGTAATTTCCCTGTTACAACCATGTGCCCACAACTTGTTCAGCCATTTTCCATTGATAGGTACCCCTCAGTTCTTTGTCACTACAAAAAGAGTTGCTAAAAATATTTTTTGTACAAATAGGTTCTTTCCCCTTATCTATGATCTCTTTGAGATTCAGAACTAGTAGTGGTATTACTGAGTCAAAAGATATACATAGGTTTATGGCCCTTTGGGTGTGGTTCCATATTGTTCTCCAGAATGATTATATCAGCTAACAGCCCCACCAACAGTGCATATCCCCTCCAGTATTGATCATCTTTGCCTTTCTGATAGGTGTGAGGTTTTTTTTTTTTTTAACATTTAATAATTTTTAGTTTTTAGAAAAGTTAGCATGGTTACATGATTCATGCTCTTACTTTCCCCTTCACCCCCCCCCACCTCTTCCCCTCCCATAGTTGATGTGCATTTCCACTGGTTTTAACATGTGTCATTGATCAAGATTTATTTCCAAATTGTTGATAGTTGCATTGGTGTGGTAGTTTCTAGTCCACATCCCCAATCATGTCCGCCTCAACCCATGTGTTCAAGCAGTTGCTTTTCTTCTGTGTTTCCACTCTTGCAGTTCTTCCTCTGAATGTGGGTAGCGTTCTTTCCATAAATCCCTCAGAATTGTCCTGGGTCATTGCATTACTGCTAGTACAGAAGTCCATTACATTCTATTTTACCACAGTGTATTGGTTTCTGTGTACAATGTTCTTCTGGCTCTGCTCCTTTCACTCTGCATCAATTCCTGGAGGTCTTTCCAGTTCACATGGAATTCCTCCAGTTTATTATTCCTTTGAGTGCAATAGTATTCCATCACCAGCATATACCATAATTTGTTCAGCCATCCCCCAATTGAAGGGCATACCCTCCTTTTCCAGTTTTTTGCCACCACAAAAAGTGCAGCTATAAATATTTTTGTACAAGTCTGTTTATCTATGATCTCTTTGGGGATACAAACCTAGCAATGGTATGGCTGGATCAAAGGGTAGGCATTCTTTTATAGCCCTTCGAGCATAGTTCCAAATTGCCATCCAGAATGGTTGGATCAGTTCACAACTCTACCAGCAATGCATTAATGTCCCAATTTTCACATCCCCTCCAACATTCATTATTCTCCCCTTCTCTCATTTTAGCCAATCTGCTAGGTGTGAGGTGATATCTCAGAGTTGTTTTAATTTGCATTTCTCTAATCAATAGTGAATTGGAGCATTTCATCACATGACTATGGATAGTTTTAATTTCTTCATCTCAGAACTGCCTGTTCATATCTTTTGACTGTCAATTGGGGTATGCTTTGTAGAAGTTGTTTTATGTGCCTGAAATAACCTTAAGTGTTGACAAATCTTTCTATTTAGCCAACACAAAACCTGGGTTTGTACCATATAGGGACAAAAGGACCTGTTTGATCAATCTTTACCTTCTGATGTCTGCATTTCCAGTTCAGTCTGAAATGAGATATCCATAATATGGCTTTGATTAGTAAAAAAAATATATAAAAATTACATTTTAGAAACTTTTACTTAAGGACTGAAAAACTTCATTTTTATTGCCATCCTTTGTATGAAACCACTTTATCTTCATGAGAACCATCAGTGGTCTAGAAGCTTACAGATAGCCTAGAAACTGATGTGCCTCTCCATAGCAATAATAAGAATTATACCAGCAGCAGGATGAAGATGTGGGTACTTGTCCTGTGTCCCAGGGAATACAGATTTGAGGGTTACTCCTAAGCATAATCTCTTGCTTTTCACTTTGGAAGGTAGAGTAATAGCAGTAGTAGGAGTATCAGGGCAAAAAATGATTGGGATGAAAATGAGGACCCCTACCTCCCAGGAAGTACAGAGATAAATGCCTTCACTTCTCCCAGTTGTTCTCTAGTGGTTCAGTTTAGAGGATGGAGTGATAGTAGCAGCAGGAGCATATGTTTATTTATGGGACCTTCCTTTCTGCCTTTGCCCACCTTAGGGTATATTCCCAGCAGTAAGAAATATGGGTTAAAAGGCACGGACAGTTTAGTTAGTTTGTTAACATAATTCCAATGTTTTCCAGAATGAAAAGCTTTTGCCTTCCAAAAACCCCTTCAACCTTCGCTGTTTCTATCTTTTGTCACCTTAGCCAATTTCCTGGGTTTAAGGTGATACCTCAGAATTGATTTGATTAATTTGGAGCTGTTTTTCATATGTTTGTTAATAGTTTACTATTAAAAAAAAAACCTATTTGTTCTTATCATTTCACCACTTATCCATTAGGAAATGGCTCTTGGTTTTGTATATCTTTGTTAATTCCCTAAATATCTTGAACATCACATTCTGACTTGATGCAAAGAAGACTTCCCAGTTAAAGTTTCCTTCAGCTTCACTGTGTTTATTTTCATTCATACAAAAGTTTTTCAATTTCATATCTTCAAAATTATTTATTTTATCTTCTTTAATTGTTCCATTCTTTAATTGGTTAAAAATTTCCTCCTAGCTATAGATATGAAAAGCACCTGATCCCCTACTTCTACATTTTAATATGTAATCTGTTTTGTTGTAATGGAAGACTGTATCTTAGAGACAATAATTCATTAACTTTTTGTGTAACTGCCAGAAACAAATGATTTTATTCTAATTATAGGTTTGACCCATCTTCTTGGGAAGCCGTAGCTAATGAAGAGATGTGGCAAGCAAGGTGATTCTATATTTGTATGCACTTATGCTTTTAGTGTGTTTTGAAATAGTATAGAAAAGTGGCTGAAGTTAAATTTCATCCCATTATGATAATAGTGTGTGCTGAAATTTTATTTAATTAATAGTGTATACATAATGCAGAATTTTGTGAGTATATGTCTTAAGAGGGGCAAAGATATATTGTATATTTAATTGCTTAGTCCTGCTTTGTAACTTAATGCATTTTAGGGAGAGATGAACAAAATAGATATGGAGCTCAATATGTATATTAACTTGTGTGCTGTAAATGATTTGAAGGACTTATTGTATAAAAAATGTATACCCACCCTTGAAGAATTTGGTTTCATATTTGAAGAACTAGATTACAGTTGTGACAAATGCTTCTGAGATATGCTGATTAACTGAGATTCCTTCTCATACTACCTCTTGAATGAAATATAATTTATCCGGAAGAGAAAATTGTTTATAATAGATAATTTGATTTTCTCAGCTGGTATTTCAACTTAAATGTCCATAATGATGAAAGTGTCAATATTAGTATACAGAAAACATGATTTGTACATTTATTGTCTATGGGATACTTTCCAGATTTATCTTTGATGTGAAATAGACTATATTTAGCTAAGTAATTAATTCCATGATTTTATTTACACATATTTTCTTTTCTAGGATGAAAACAGCATTCTTTATCTTTAACCTTGCAGAAACTGCTAATATACCTACAAATATGAAAGCAGAACTTTATGCTCTTACATATAATGTATGTGATTTTATAAAACATAGTTTTGATTTGGGAATGGTAATATGGGAGACTTATAAAGAATAATTCATTCTTTTCTCTTCATCTTCTTGGGCCATTGTAGAAGTGGTAAGCTTAACAGGTATATGGAAAAATACTCAAATATATCATTTTACAAATCAATTTGCAAGCATCAAGTGAATTTGTAAAGAACAAGTCCTGCCAAATACATATAATTTCCTTTTGTCTGATCTATCTTGACTTATATGCTATTGGCTATGAATGTAAATTTTTTTTTTTTAAAGTTGCAAAACAGTAGCAATAGCTATTATTTCTGTATTACTGGTGTTGGGCTAACTTACATTACTAGGCAAGCTCTTTGTGACTGGAGTAGGGAGGTCAGAGGAAAAGCTTCCAACAGCTACAGTATTATTTAAAGTTTTTCCCACTGAACCATTGAAATTGACTTTTGAGTTTCCTAGATTAAGTGGTCTAATGGACCTATTCTATAGAAAATGAAGATACTTTGATAATAGGGATTCCCAGAACTAGATTTTGGGAAAGTTGAACTATTATTCCCTATTTCTTAAAGGGACAATTTTGAATCTACTCAGCTAGAATATATGGTCATGTATTCAGATCAAGAGGAGAATTTGCTCTTTTGACTTTATATCAATAATTGAAGGATTATATTACACAAGTTGTAAGCAGTGGTTCATTGTCAAGCCTACATACAATTATAAGACATAATGTGAAGCAGAAGAAAATACAGTGGCCCAGTAGACTTCATAAAATAGGTGTTTGGTTTTTTCCCTAGGTGATGTATTCAAAGGTCATCAGTCTTTTCATTTTAGGTCCTTTTCCCCCAACAGCCAAACTGCTCTGTTTTCATCTTTGCCAGACAATAAGAGGGATAGAGATTGTTTAATTTTTGTCTTTGTATCTCCAATGCTCAGCCTAGTACCTGGCATGTAGAAGCTAAACATTTAATAAATCCTTATTGAGTGAGATAATTACTAATTAGTTGTTAGATAAGCCTCTTAATCCCTCTGGAGTTCCATCTATAAAAAGACTAGGTGATTTACAAGGTCTCCTTCATCTTAAAATTTATGATTCTATGAAAAACAAGTGGCAAGATCTTAGGCTCATTGCTTTTATCATGTCAATAATCTGATCTATAGCTAGCTAACTTGCTTGGTTTTAATATTATTGAAAACATGATCATATGTTTGATTTCTGTTTGGCCTAGCTAGATTTGCTCTGTCTTATGACTACAAGTCCAGTCCTAGCTATCTGTTCTCAGATGTTCAATCACAATACTAGGCAAATAATGTGAATGTTTCATTACATACTCATCACTACTGCTGGGAAGAATGTTCAGAACAAATGTCTGATTGGTGATGAGTCAGTAGCAAAAACATTAAATATGAAGAATAACATAATTATTTACAGTGGCCCAGATTAAAAGGTGATAAATTATCAAGGTCAAGTTTGTAAGTTCCCAGGTGAAAACAGACCATGGTAGGGAACAGGAATGATTAGCACCTTAGAAACTTGAATTCAAATTCAAAATACTTTAGTATGTTGAAAATGTCAGAAACAGTAGAATCTGTGTGATACCTCACTTAGGAAAAAATGTAATTAGATGAGAAATAACTTACTTCATGTGATATGGAAGATACATTTCAGTAAGTCTTAGAAGAAAAGAAAATTATGAATTAATAACAAAATATAGTTAAAAGAATAGTATTATATGATACAGCAGAGATCATCACATATAGAACTTGAGTTCTTAATTTTCTCAAACAGTTGGTGAATTCTTTTAAACTTGGAGAAAATTCATGTAAGAAGAGCAAAGGTTAGAGATAAAAAGACCTATAACAAAAGGATAGAAGAGCTTTGACTATTTCACCTAGAAAAGATATACTAAAAGTTTGCTAAGTGATGTTCTTCATGTATAGCAATGTAAATAGTGACCATTTTCTCTTCCAGTGTCTAAGAACCAGAAGAAATGAGCTTAAACTACAGAACTAAGCATTTAATTTAGCAGTAAGAAACAACCTTCAATCAGAACTGTTAAACATTAGAATAATTTATCAAAAATAGGTTATGGAAATTCTTTTTCTCAAGTAAAAGGTCCCTAGTTGGTCTGGTATGGCTCAGGGTGAGTGAATGGGATAATCTGTTAAGGCCCCTTCCAACCCAGTAATTCTGTAAATGTTACCCTATGCAAAAATAATACCTTCCCTCTAGTGAAAGTTTTTTGCTCTATTTTTTTAACCAGTCTAATGATAAGTTCATGTTCTTCATAAATCTAAATCTTAACATGGAGGTCTTATTAAAGCTTTGAAATCACTAAGCAAGTAAGCATTTGTTTTTTGCAGATTTCTGTCTGACGTTTTGTTTATTAGATTCTGATAGTGCCTTTCTTCTTGTTTCCTCTGTAAAACTCAATTATGTGAAGTCTGTTGGACCTCTCAATAGACATGATATCTCTGGTGCTTAAAATATGAATGCCTAAAGGGAAAATGACTAACTCAGAGTTAGAAGATAGTTTCAACCTGAAGTTTAAAAAAATGTAAACTTTTGGAATTAAAGAATGCACAAATTTGAACATTGTACCCAAAGACAATATTAAAATTGTGAATTTGTTGAGAGCTAATGTAGGAATATGCTTTAAAAAACAGCTTTTAAAAAATAAGTCAACTGTAAAGGATATTTTTTCCTCTGACAGCTAAATTTAGAGTTTCCAACCTTTCTGCCTGTTGAGTAAATAGCTTTCCATGAATTACAGCTAAATCCCTTTCCCAGAACATCCTTCTGGAGGAAGAGCATTCTGTTCTAACACAGTGTGCCTTAGATTTCCCCCAGCAGTATCCTAAAAAGCCCAGAAGCAGTTTTATATGAAACATATTTGCCACCTGTTACTGTGACAATTACAGTAACATCTTCACATTTTCTGCATCATGCAGCAAATATTAGATTTTATTGGTTTCTTGACTTTGTTGATATGTATGTTATCTATGCGTTGTTTTTTTTTAAGTTTAGGAATTGTTTATCATACAATTAAATAATAAATATGCATTTTTTTCCAGCTATATAAGGAAATCGTATATCTACAAAAGAAACATCCAGCAAATTGGCATAAGAACTATGCCATAGCTTGTGAAAGAATGCTTCGTTTTCATGAAATCGATGTGAATCCTGAAGTCCTTTTATCTGAGACTATCAAACATTTCCACCTCTATGTGGAGAAAGTACAGGATGATCCACAGCAGGCTGACATTTTAGAGGCTCTTAAGCACCTCAGAAGGGAACTGCAGGGGCTAAGAAAGACCAAAAGAGTCTAAGGCAGCAACATTTAGAAAAACGTGCCTGTGATCTTGCCTGATGATCCAAAAGCTCAAGAATTGTCTAACTTTTCTTTCCATTCTCATAAAAGAAATTTTAAGGAACCAGAAAGCCAATGATAGATTCTGGAAATAATGAAAGTATTAATGTGGTAACTTGTCACAAAATAATAGACAAATGTTCCCTGTGCTGTTTAGTGACGAGGATTTAAGTTCTTCTGTGTTATCAAAAATGAGGAATTCAGAGAATATTGCTAGAAAATCTTGTTAAAATAATCATGCATAAAATTATTCTGTGTTTTGTAGGAATCAGAGGTAGAATTAATGTTTTCCCTATTTTTGTATCCTTAAACTTACTCATTCAGAATTCAGGAACCTTGTTTTCCTATGGCCAGCTCTACAAAGTGTAACATATTTAAAAAGAAATCTTAAAACTTTTCTAATTCTTGCCATTGAATTTTGAATAGGAATGAAAGTCAGCATATGACATTTTCCCCTCTTTCTCTCAAATCACTTGGTGGCTTGCACAAATCTTCTGCAGCTCTGGGCTAAAACTCTAGTCTTATGATATGCTGATAAAAGTACAGTTATTGTTCCATCTTAGTTGATGCTTTCAGATTACCAAACAAGTAAAGCTGATTTGGTGTTCACTTGTCTCAGTTGCATGAACTGCTTGGCAAGTAAAGAGTTTCCCATTTTCCTAATTATTTTAATATTTGTGTTTTATCCCTATTTGTACTCTCATACATACCAGATGGTCCTAATAATTAGTAGACTCATGCTGCCAAAAATGCAAAAAAAAAAAAAAAAGATTATATAAATTCTGTTACAAGCATCTTCTATAGATATTACTAAAGAGAACATACTAAGAAATGCAAATAATGGTTCTTTATTTTATTATGACAGTTAATTAATAGCAACCTGTTTTAATGAATAAAGTCACTTAGAGTCCTTCAGCACTTCCTAAGTAGAGGCCAGAATCCGTAGGGATTCTTTCCCCCCCAATTGTATAGCTCTTGGACTCCAAGCACTATATAGGCCCCTGTATAGAAATGCTCACTAATGAAGAGGGAGGGCTAGAAGCTTGTCTGCATTCAAAGATCACTGGTGAGTCATTCAGCAAGAAAAGGCCCCTTACTAGGAATAGTCACAGTTCCGTGGCATTGTACTAGCAAAAGGGTCTGATCAAAGGTCTCCTGTGGAGCTTGCATGGTTCCCTTTCATACTACGACCATAATTAAAACCACTAATTCTCTTTTAAAATGCTGCAGGATGCCATGTAGGCATCTGTCTGGAGTGTCCTTTGTGATGTCATAAGCTGTTAAGGACCAGTGCCGAGGGCTTTTGAGTAAAATGCCAGTCATGAAGGTGCTTCAAGACAAGGGTTCCTCTAAAGGCTTGACAGGGCCTTGACTGCACAATTCGAGCTGAATTTGCCCCCTTGTCAGCTGCCAGTAAATAAATCTCAAAGAGGGAAAAGCTGAAGTTTCATTACCTGATCCATGGGGCTTTGTTGGTTTTGGCATCACACAGGGGAAGCTCTTGCCCCTCCATTCTGTGGATTTGAAGATGTCCATTGGAGCCTGCAGAGCCTGGATAGGGTTCAGAGCAGAACCTTTTGAAGAGTGTCAATAGTTGTAACAGTTCAGCTGTTAGGAAGACAAATAAATGGAGGAGCTCATTAATCCGCTTTTGGCTCTCAGTGCCTTTTGCCCTTTTATCACAGCCCTATTAGGCTCCTACTCATCTTGAACCAGAAAAAAATGAATTGAAGTTGTTGAGTACTAATTGGCAAAGACTTTTAATCATGGGCCAAGAACTTTCACTGACTTGAAAGTAACTTCTCCACAGGGAGGAACCCAAAATCTGGTTTACCCTAAAACAAAAACCAGTTGGGGTTCAGTGTGGTATAAAAATTTAAAGATGCATTGATAAATTGGCTAAGTTTATCCACTTGAAAGAAATTATGTACATGATTATAATTTTCACTGTTTTTAAAGTGGAAGTAAATACAATTTCAAAAATCATTTTCCAAAAACCCATTGTAATTATTGGCTTGCATGTGAAGATATATTTATTTAATGCATGTATGTAAACAAATATTTCCTGTTTACACTGTAAAAAAATAGTAAAGGTCATATTTAGTATATAAAGATGATGTCTTCCTATTTGCCTTTGATGTTTCATTTTATAATTGTACTTGTATCTGTCTAAAATGTATGATAAGTAGCTTTGTAGCAAAATGAAAGAAAGGATTCTTATAAAACAAGATGATAAAAACTAGATGTACTTCAGTGATTTAACACCATTGGCATATAAAATTAAAAGGTGACTTGTAGATGGTAAGAATGTTAGGCTTTATTCCCAGCTCTTACTTGGAAGAGTTACATACTATCTTGTGAAGTTGGGCGATTTGCTTTTGTTTTTCCTGAATTTGACTTTTCTCTCCACCTATATCTTTAACACTATGAAATCTGACAAAGAAGACTTCCCTATAGTGTATTACCCCATGCATTGCAGGAAAGTGAGGGAAGATGACTTCTTCTTGTGAGATTTTGACCAGCATTTTCTGAGCAGCATCCTGGGAGCAAAATAGGTTGGCAAAGCAATAGAAACCCCATAATGTCAACTTCTACCTGCACTTTGGCCTTAGGAGCAAGGGAAAACCAGACATATTGTCAATTTGTTTCACTGTCGTGCTACCCTCATATTGGGCTCTCCTGACATGATTGTATGACAGACAGAGGAGGGCTTCAACTTTCCATATCATCTCCCAGATCACTGGAGCAGCAGTCTGACCTGCTGCCCATTGACTACCCTGGCCCTCCATTACTACTCTGAGGGATAAAAACTTTTACTTCCAAATATCAGCTGCCATTAAGTCTTTTTAGTTGTTGACAATGCCTGTGATTTTTTGCAATATTGTCTACTTGCCTTTTATTTGGTGTGTGTGTGTGTCCTTAAGTCAAGGAGCCCTTGTGCCCTTTTAGACAAAACAATATATTATCATTGATATTTTTATTGAAAAATAGAAAATGTTGATGTTCATATTCAATAATTTCTGGTAAGGCAAATGTAGAATAGTTAATCTACTGAGTGTGAACCTCCACTTTGGTTTCAGATTGTTTTTTTTTCTTTTAAGTAATAAAATAGATAAGAAACCATGAGTTTTTAGCCATAGTTCTTAACAGTGATGGTTAAACAGAGCATGCTAACAGACTTATGCATGAAAACATATAGTATGAGATAGTAGCATCTTGTGGAATTATATTCACTTGGTGTATTTTGTTATGTATATATGTTTAGAAATATATGCCACTTTAATTAGGGTCACCTATACTCCTGATTTTTTTATACTGATACCAAGACATCTGGTTTTTTATAGAAGATACTTGAATTTCATGGGACAGATCATTTCCATTGATCATTTCCATATTTTTTATAGAGTAAAAAAGGTGCTAACATATCCAGGGAATTTGGGGAACATTTATTAAAAGTCAAGATTTTGGCATGGCATCACAAAGCCAACATGGAGCCAAAGCTTCTACCATGATGAAGTCATCATTGTCAGTACCATCTAAAGGAATGTTTGAATTTGGATCTACATTGGAAGTCTGAATTAAGCACCCCAAACAGCAGTTTTCTTTCTTAGATATCAGAAAGCAAACTCAGCAGGAATACCTTGAGCCCTGCAGTTTTCTTGGGAGCAATATCCTTCTGACTACTTTTCAGGTTATCAATCTATATTTAGTTAATCTTTAAAATGCAGTTAGGTGTTAGGGAAAATGTTAAATTATCTTGAATCAAAGTAACAAAGTAATAGCTTTGCAAAATGGAGAAATTCTAGATAGACCACCAATAATTGCTAATTTAGAGCTCCTTGTAAATGGAAGTTCTCTGGGTCTTTTATGCATCATTTGCTAAGATTTCTTTTCATTAACATTATATTTTCAGAGTTGAAGTGGGGAAGGTTGAGGGAAGTTCAGATAGCATGGAGGGCACAGTTGGACCTCATTCCTATCCCCATGATCCATCAACACACAACTCACAAAAGTCCTTAACGCCTCTGCTACTTTGGAGAATTCACTATATTCATTGTTTTTAAAATAACTGTTTGGAGGGCAGCAAAGTGGCTTGGTAGATTGAGAGTCAGGCCCAGAGACAGGAGGTCTTAGGTTCAAATCTGATTTCAGATGCTTCCTGCCTATATGACGGTGGGCAAGTCACTTGACCCCCATTGCCTAGCCCTTACCACTCTTTTACCTTAGAACCAATACATAGTACTGATTCTAGGTGGAAGGTAAGGGTTTAAAAAATAATTTTAGTGGTGTTTTTCATTTAGATAGAAAAAACAATATTTGGCATTTAGTATCTTTAGTATATATATTTTGTTGTTAGTAAAAATTTGAGATGGGTGTTTGCAAAAGAGTCCATTTTATCAAAACAATAGGCAATATAATACAATCTTCAAAATTTAATGAAGCTTTAATAGTGATACCTTGTATTTAATTGGGTCTGTCATCTCGTTGTAAAACTCACTAGAAAAGGAAAAAATATCAATCCAACCATACCTTCTTATTGTGTGTGTGTGTGTGTGTGTGTGTGTGTGTGTAGCTTTTGTCCATATCCTTGCTTAAATTCACCACAAGGGATCAATCTATGCAGCATACTGGGGGCCTATAAATGGATTTTAATATTATAATAGCACCAATGCAACAAGTAGTTGTTATTTCTTACTCTAGCTATATTACCAGCCCTCCTTTACAGCCCGGCTTTACATCTCTTCAGTATTGTGTTCTATTATTCTAAATAGGATCATGGAGTTAGAGCTAGAGGGAATTTTAGAAATCATTAAGTCTACTCTTACATTTTGTAGATCCAGAAATTGAGGCTCAGAATTACATGATAGAAGTCTGAGACAGTTTCAGTCCAGGTCTTCCTGATAAGTCTTTTAATCTGTCCACTATATCACACTATCCTAATAAATGCTGGATGCAATCTATGTATGCCCATCATGCAATCCTTTGTTTTCCTATGGAGGATCTGCTTTGGTTTTCCAAAGATGTATAGTATTTCTGTGATTCACAACCATAGAGGGTCTTTGGAAGAATATTAGCATATTTTAAGGTGGAATTTTGTTTTTGGGAGAAGTCAGATACAATAGAAAGTGCTGCGTGATTTCTCAAAACCAATCTGCCCAGCTCTTGTATTCATTTCTAGATCTATAGAATTCATCTGCAGTGTCTGTCCAAAATATATATACTGATGCACCAGCTCCATAATCTGTCCATCCAGCTGCATGTTATAGTTCTTTAATTGTTTTTTCCTATTTGGATTGTCAGACCAAACTCTTGAATGACTGTAAATCTCATTAAAGAAGTTCTGCAGTATTCTGAGACTAAAGCACTTCTGAAGGATATTACCATCTATATGAAATTCCTTTTCTCTTTGGGCTCAATGCTGGCACGCTTCATGACAGTGGCAAGCTCCTTTAGCTTTGTCTCCATTTTATGTTTTTTTTATTAATAATCAGAGATTCTTCAGTCAAAATTATATCTGCTGTCTTTTGTTAAGAGACATTATGCTGTAGAGAAGAGAAATTGAAGAGACCTAAATGCTAGTGGTGCCTCAATCATTTACTAGCTGGGTGAGAATTTAGACTCTCCTCATCTACATCTCTTCACTTGCAGCATATAGGAATACTGATAGAACTTCACAAAGTTATCGTGAGATTATATAATTAAGGCTAAATGAGATCATCTCCATGCAGCCATTCACAAACATGATATGTAAGTGTCAAGTATTATTGCTGTATATTTCAAGGAATCTCGTATGTTTTCAACATGTACATGTACACTTTTGGAGGAGAATCTTTAAAGTGTTGTTTTGCACTAATCAATCTAAAAGCTTTCTATGTTCAAGGCACTGGGGGATATAAAGAAAATAGCAACAGTCTACCTTCAAGACGCTCACATTCCAATAGAATGGAAAACATAAATCTTCATGAAAACTAAGAGATGAAGGCAAGTAGGTAGAGCATTCCACACATGGGGGGACTGCCAGTGTAAAGTCGTGTTCAAATGCCTTTTTTTTTTTAACCTTTATTTTCCATCTTAGAATTGATAGTAAATATCAGTTCCAAGGCAGAAGAGTGATAAGTGCTAGGCAATTGGTATTAAGTGACTTGCCCAGGGTCACACAGTTAGGCAGTGTCTGAGGCCACATTTGAATCCAGGACCTCCCATTTGTAAGCCTGGCTCTCTATTGATTCACCTACTTGCCCTTCAGATGCTTTTTAAAGAAAAAATATTCCAACACCAAGTACAGTGGGATCTCTTGCTCTCTGTACTTTTCAGTCAGTTGTGTTCCTGAAAAAATATAATCTACTATAAAATATAATTTATGAAAGCCTACCTGTTTTCTCATCTTTTCAACAAGAGTGTCCTTTATATGTGTGTAGATTATTTTCCTAAAGATTTTTCTGAAATAGTAAAACAAGCATCAGTGAATTAAGTATTTTTTACATGCCTACTATGATACAGATACAAAAATGGAAACCCCTACTCAAGAGAAACATTCCAGAAAAGAAAACAAAATATACAGAATAAATATAAAGAGAATAAACTTAGTAGTTAAATTCAGATAATTTGGGAGGGAGGAAACTAGCCTTTGAAAGAATCAGAATTGTTTCATTTCGAAGGTGGTGCTTTAGTTTCTGGAAGGGAGAGAGGGAAAATGGGAGTTTGCAGAAAAAGAACCATTTGTGGAAAATAGCATTGAAATAAGAAGGGGTGCATTCTGACATTGAGGCCAGTCAGTGGAAAAGTATGCAAGTAAGTAATTCTTTGTATCCTCTTGATCACTTTTTTTTTTCAACTTAACCTTCTATCTTGGAATCCAAGGCAGAATAGCAGTAAGGGCTAGACAATTGGGGTTAAGTAACTTGTCCAGGGTCACACAGCTAGGAAGCATCTGAGGTCATATTTGAACCCACCTTCTTCTGACTCCAGGCCTGGTTCTCTATCCACTCAGCTACCTAATTGCCCAACTCTAGATTACCTTTGGTTTTTTTTTGCTTTGATGTTTTGGTAGTAATAAGGTCCACTCATTCTCTATCCTCCCCTCTTTCAGATATTTCAGAATCTTCTCCATCCTCATAAGTGTGTCACCTCCAATAGGACCTTCTGCTTTATATAGTTAGTCTGATTTACCTACTTTTTCATTAGTATTTTTTAAAATCCTTTATGTGATATATCAGGGTCTATGATGTTAAAGTCCAAGTGTGATTATATCATTGCCATTATATATAGTTTGTTTTAGAAATAGATGCATTTTCTATCTTTTCATTTGTTGTCCCATTTTTGTCCCTGAATGTTCTGGAATAATTTGGTTTCATTGGGTATATTAGTTTAATGAATAAGTTAGTCATCACTTAGATTCAAATCCCTAGGTATAGAAAATGATTTCATGAAAGAGTCTGTCATAAAATCAAATAAGATTTATTACTGAAATGAGCAAGAATGGGCATCAAGCAGCAGCCCCATTAGCTCTAATAGCTGTGCAATGGAGGCACAAGAATGTACCAAGAATGCGAGATGGCTTATCCAGTCCCCTACTCCAAGTGATAAAGACTAAGTGACTTAAAAGACTGTCTGAAAAAGAGACCATTTTATAGCCATCTAGAACTACATGGGAAAGTATTTTGTAGCTATACTTTTTCCACTGAGGTTTCCACAGGATTAAAAGAATGGGGCTGGCCAATGGCCCTAAACTAGAACTCTGTCACTGTTTCAAAATGAAATCTGCCCTTGCTTGGCTTGTATATAAAGAAAGCATCTGTGCAAAGAGGGAGGTAATAGCTGCTTCCTGGCAAGTGGAAATGTAAGCAAAAAAAAAAAAAATCAAAGATGTGACTTTATTTTAGGCAAAGGTTGAGAGCAGTCGGGAGAGAAAACCAAGATCCCAGCAAAAATGGCACACATACTTTGCCCCCAGGATTGTGGAGATAGGTTTACTGAAATTATTTAAGAGGAAGTAATTCAGCTGATATCCTCCACACCTTGGTCAAACACCATGCTTTCTGCAAATTTCCATTTTTCTGTGACTAATTCTTGCAATCTTGTGAGACAAAACTGTAATTTTCCACCATCCTACCCCTTAAGATTTTGCAGATGAGTTTATCTGTCAGTAAGCAAACAAGTCTTTATTAAATATTTATTATATGCCAAACATTATATTAAGTATTAGGAATATAAAGGCCAAAATATAACACTTACCCTGAAGGAGCTCACCTTATAAATAGTAGATAGAGAATATAATTTTTTTTGTATAAACAAGATATAATCAGTGTAAGTGGAAAGGAATTTCAGAAGGAAGGCTGGGGACTTGGGAAGGTCACATGAAAAAGGTAAGATAATCTATTCCAGGGTTACATTTGGCTGCCATAACTTTTGTTTTTAAACCCTTACCTTCTCTCTTGGAATTGATACTAAGAGTATTAGTCCCAAGGCAGCAGAGCAGTAAGATCTAGGTAACTGGGATAGAGAGGCTTGCCCTGGGTGATACAGCTAGGAAGTATTTCAGGCCAAATTTGAACCCAGGACCTCCTATTCCAGGCCTGGCACTCTATCCACCGAGCCACTTGGCAGCCCCTGCCATAGCTTTTTGCTTGTCTCGAAGATCAAGGATGAGTTGGCCAATGTTAACTTCTGTGTTCATTTAGTCTTCTTGTAGCTTTTGCTTTATATCAATTAAACTTCCTTAGGAAATAGTGTCCCTATAGAAATGTTTTCCATTATTCATTTCCCTCTCTCTCCCTTATTTTTGTTCTTTAATAACCTTTTTTTTATGTTAGGTTGGAACTCTTTTAATTGTATGCCATAACCCTTCATTTTAGATATGATAATTGATGCAAAAAATGAATTACATTGGTAACCAGTCATTTCCTGTGAAGATACAGTCAATTTTATTTCTCTGGGTGTGATTTATATGTGTGTATGTGTGTATGTTTGTGTATGAATATGGCTTCTAAGAGCCTTTGGCCTCACATTTCTCTAATTATGAGAGATTTAGAGCACTTTTATGTGCTTATTGACAGTTTTGATTTCTTTATATGAAAACTGCTTATTCATGTCCCTTGACCATTTGTCAGCTGGGGAATGGCTTGATTTTTTGTACAATTGACTTAGCTCTCCTTATAAATTTGAGAAATGAGACCTTTGTCAGAGGTTTTTGTTATAAAATTTTTTCCCCAATTTGTTGCTTCCCTTCTAGTTTTAGTTGCATTGGTTTTGTTTATACAGGAATTTTTAATTTAATATAATCAAAATTATTCATTTTACATTTTGTTACATTCTCTATCTCCTACTTGGTCTTAAATTCCTTCCTTTCCCATAGATCTGACATATTCTATGTTCACCTAATTTGTTTATGATTTTTCTCTCTTTATATTTAAGTCATTTATCCATTCTGAGTTAATCTTGGTATAAGGTATAAAACGTTGATCTAAGCGTAATTTCTCCCATACTGTTTTTCAATTCTCCCAGCAGTTTTTGGCAAATAGTTGTTTCTTGTCCCAAAAGCTGGAATCTTTGGGTTTATTGAACACTGTCTTGCTACTGTCATTTACCCCAAATCTATTCCATTGATCCACCCTTCTATCTCTAAGTCAGTACCACATAATTTTGATGATCACTGCTTTATAGTATATTTTGAGATCTGGGAAAGCTAGGCCTCTATCATTCACATCTTTTTTTAAAATTATTTCCCTTGATATTCTTGATCTTTTGTTCTTCCAGATGAACTTTGTAATAATTTTTTCTAATTCTATAAAAAAGTGTTTTAGTAGTTTGATAGGTATAGCACTGAATAAGTAAATTAATTTAGGTAGGATTATCATTTTTATTATATTAGCTTGTCCTATCAATGAGCAATTGATGTTTTTTCCAATTGTTTAGATCTGGTTTTATTTGTGTGAAGAGTGTTTTGTAGTTATGTTCATATAATTCCTGAATTTATCTTGGCAAGTAGATTCCCAGGTATTTTATCTTGTCTAGAGTTTCTTTTTCTAACTCTTGCTGCTTGGTTTTATTGGAAACATATAGGAATGCTGATGATTTATGTGGGTTTATTTTGTTACCCTGCCACTTTGCTAAAGTTATGGATTGTTTCTATTAGTTTTTTAGTTGGTTTTCTTGGATTCTCTAGGTATACCATCATGTCACCTACAAAGACTGATAGTTTAAATTCCTCATTGCCTACTTTGATCCCTTCAATTTCTTTTTCTTCTCTAATTGCTACTGTTAGCATTTCTGGTACAATATTAAATAGTAGTGGTGATAATGGGCATCCCTACTTCACTCCTGATCTCAGTGGGAAAGCATCTAATGTATCTCTATTGCAGACGATATTTGCTGATGATTTTAAATAAATACTGTTTATTATTTTTAGGAAAGGACCTTCTATTTCTATACTTTCTAGTGTTTTCAATAGGAATTGGTGTTGTATTTTGTCAGCATCTATTGAGATAATTATGTGATTGTTATTAGCTTGGTTATTATGGTCAATTATGCAAATGGTTTTTCTAATATTAAACCATCCTTGCTTTCCTGCTATAAATTCTACCTGGTCATAGTGAATAATCCTTGTGATAACTTGTAGCCTTTTAGCTAGTATTTTATTTACTATTTTTGAATATTCATTAAGGATATTGGTTAATAGTTTTTCTTCTCTGATTTTAGTCATTCTGGCTTGGGAATCAGTACCATATTTGTATCATAAAAAGAATTTGGTAAGATTCCTTCTTTGCCTATTTTATCAAATAGTTTGTAAAGTATTAGGATTAATCAATCTTTAAATGTTTGATAGAATTCACTTGTGAATTCATCTGGCCCTGGTGATTTTTTCTTAGGAAGTTCTTTGATGGCTTGTTCAATTTCTTTTTTTGATATGGGATTATTATTCTATTTCCTCTTCTTCTAATCTAGGCAGTTTATATTTTTGTAAATATTCATCCGTTTCACCTAGATTGCCATATTTATTGCTATATAATTAGGCAAAATAGTTCTCAGTAATTACCTTAATTTCCTCTTCATTAGAGGTGAGATCACCCTTTTCATTCATGATACTGTTAATTTGGTTCTCTTTTTTATTTTTCTTAATTAGATTAAACAATAGTTTATTTTTTTTTTCAAAATACCAGCTTATTTATTAGTTCAATAGTTCTTTTACTTTCAATTTTATTAATTTCTCCTTTGATTTTTAAGATTTCCAATTTGGTCTTTAGCTGAGGGTTTTAAATTTGTCCTTTTCCTAGTTTTTTTAGTTGCATGGGCTTTCAGGGATATAAATTTTCCCCTGAGTACTGCTTTTGTAGTATCCTAAAAATTTTGATATATTGTTTCCTCATTGTCATTCTCTTTGATGAAATCATTGTTTCTTTGATTTGTTCTTGAACCAACCAATTTTGGAAAATCAGATTATTTAATTTCCAATTAATTTTTGATTTGCCTCTCCATGTATCCTTACTAATTATGATTTTTATTACATTATGATCTAAAAAAGCTGCATTTATTATTTCTGCTTTTCTGCATTTGTTTACAATGTTTTTATGCCCTATTACATGGTCATTCTTTGTGAATGTACCATGTGCTGCTGAAAAGAAGATATATTCCTTTTTATCCCTATTTACTTTTCTCCATGTATCTATTAACTCTAATTTTTCTAAGATTTCATTCACATCTCTTAACTTTTTTCTCATTTATTTTTTGGTTTGATTCATCTAGATCTGATAGAGGAAGGTTGAGGACTCCCACTAGTATAGTTTTACTATCTATTTCCTCCTTAAGTTCCAGTAATTTCTCCCTTAAATATCTGGATGCTATACTACTTGGTACATTCATATTGAGTACTGATATTTCTTCATTTTCTATACTGCCTTTTATCAGGATGTAATAACCTTCCTAATCTCTTTTAATCAGATCTATTTTTATTTTGACTTTGTCAGATATCATAATTGCAACTCCTGCCTTCTTTTTCTCAGTTGATGCCCAATAAATTTTGCTCAACGACTTACCTTTAGCTTGTTTGTGTCTCCCTGCCTCTATGTGTTTCTTGTAGACAACATATGGTAGGATTTTGGTTTTGAATCCACTCTGCTATCTGCTTCTATTTTATAGGTGAGTTTATCCCATTCATATTCAGAGTTATGATTACCACCTGTGTATTCCCCATCATTTTAATTTCCTTTTAGTCTTGCCCTTTCTTCTTTCACTATTTCTTTCTACACCAGTGTTTTGCTTTTAATCAGTACCATTTTCCCCACCCTTATTTTACTTTCCTTCCTACCCCTTCCCTTCTTATTCCCCTCTTATTTCTCTTTAAGATCTACTAATAGCCTTCCCAACATTTCCCTCCATTTTAATACTCCCTGTCCTACTCCCCCCTCCCTTCATTATTCCCTCTCAATTTCCCTGTAGGGTAAGATAGAATTCTATACCCCAATAGATTTATCTGCTCTTCCCTCTCACAACTGATTACACTGAGAGTAAGGTTTAAGTATTACCTATTATCACTCTCTTCCTCCCCTTCTTATAATAGTATTCTTCACACACACACACACACACACACACACACACACACACACACACACCAACATTTGCCTTTTTATGTGGTATAATTTATCCTATTTTTCTTCTTCAAGATTCTCTTAGCACCATCCTCTATCCCCTCCCTTTTTTTTTTAACATATCATCTTAAACAATTTAGTACCGCAACCTCTGCCTATGAATAATTCTTCTGTCTACTATTAATGAAAACAATTTTTAAGATTTACAGATATCATTTTTCCATATAGGAATATAATCAATTTGACCTTACAAAAGCCCTTAAATTTTCCCCCCTCTTTCTTGTTTACCTTTTTATGCTTCTCTTGAATTTGTATTTGGATATTAAATTTTCCATTTAGTTCTGGTCTTTTCTTTAGAAAATGCTTGTTAAATGCTTATTCTTTCCCCTAAAAGTATATAGTCAGTGTTGATGGGTAAGTGATTCTTGGTTGTAGACCCAATTCTCTTGCCTTCCTGAATATCATATTCAAAGCCTTGTGGTCCTTTAGTGTGGAGGCTGCCAGATCCTGTATAATCCTAACTGGGGCTCCTTGATATCTGAATTGTCTCTTTATGGCTATTTGTAATATTTTCCCCTTGACTTTGAAGCTCTTGAATTTGACTATAACATTTCTAGGGGTTGTCATTTGGGGATTTAATGTAGGGGGGTAATCTATGGACTCTTTCAATGACTGTTTTGCCCTCCTATTCAAGATATCAGGGTAGTTTTCCTGGATAATTTCTTGTAATATGATGTCAAGACTTTTATTTCGTTCCAGGTTTTCCGGTAGACCAATAATTGTCAAATTGTCTCTCCTGGATCTGTTTTCCAGGTCAGTTGTCTTTTCAATGAGATATTTCATGTTTTCTTCTATTTTTTCGTTCTTTTGATTTTACTCTATTAATTCTTACTCTCTCATGAAATCATTAGCTTCTACTTGCCTAATTGTAGTCTTTAAAACTGATTTTCATCTATGATCTTTTGGTTTTCCTTTGATTTCTGGGCTTCTTTTTCCATATGGGCAATTTTGTCTTTTAAGTTGTTATTTTTTTATATTACTTTCATTTCTTTTCCCCACTTTTCTTCCCATTTTTCTCCTATCTTTCTTTTTTTTTTAATCTCCTGTCTTTCTTACTTGATTGTTGACCTCCTTTTTGAGTTTCTTGAGAACTGTGGCCAATTTCCATTTTTTTTTTAAAGTTTGGTTATGTTTGCTTGTTTGTCACTCTCTGCTGTTGCTTCTGTATTTTGCTCTTTTTCTCCATAGAAATTATCCAGAATGAAGAGCTTTTTTTGCTGCTGCTTATTCTTTTTGCCTCTAGTGGCCTGGGGTTCCTACGTGTTGATTGCTTTCTTAGCTTCTGTCTCATATGGCTTTTCCTTGGTATTATCTTCCCTTCCCAGTCAGAAGCCTGAGTGATAACAGCACCTACTCTTAGGTTGTTGTGAGGATCAAGTGAGATAATATTTTTTAAACCACCACAACAAAAACAGTACTTAGCACTGTGCCTGGCACATTGTAGATATTTAATAAATATTTATTCTCTTCCCTTCCTTCAAGATTACAAACCAAGGTAATTGAAATGATAATGGTATCTGATAGAAATAAGGAAGTTTGAAAGAAGTGTGGGCTTATGGAAAGGGGAGGGAGAATATAATCACTTCTGTTTGGGCCATGTTCAATTTGAGATGCTTAAAGGGCACTCACATAGAAATGTCTAATAGATAGTCAGAAACTCAGAAAGAGTCAACTTGATATACAGATCTAGGAGTAATCTGCATAGATAATAATTGAATCCAGGAGAGCTGATCAAGTCATGAGGAGAATGTGGAGAAATAAGTCTCAGGACAGAGTGTTGAGGTATACGCATATTGGGAGTGTGGGGAGGAGGCAGGATATGGATAATGATTCAGCAAAGGACAGTAAGAATTACTGGTGAGGTAGTAGTAGAACCAAGAAAGGAGTTAAAAGAAAACAAACCAGAGAGGACAAAGTATCCAGCAGCAAAGTGTGTGTGGTCAGTAATGTCAAATGATATTGTTAAGGAGAAAGGGACATTGGACTTATCTGCACCTTGCCAGTAGGAGAAATTCAAAACCCATATCATTATATTACGCAATAATTAACTGAGTCTTTGCTGGTAAGATAACAGATTAATAAGAAGCAAGAGAAGTTAATTCTGTTCCAATTCCCTCAATGATTTAGTAATTCTACTCAATCCGTTACACATCTCACTCTATTTGTCCTAAAAGAGGGGAGGAAATGGAATTAGCTAAAAGGGAATAGATAGTTATACGACTTGTGGAGAATTGCAGACCCTGAGGAATAAGCATTTATGTAGTGCCTACTATGTGCCAGCAGTTTTTATAAATATTGCCTCATTTAATCCTCACAACAACCCTGGGAGGTAGAAAAAACTGGGGCAAACAAAGGTTAATTGATTTGCCCATATTCACACATCTAGTAAGTGTCTGAAACCAGGTTTAAACTTAGCTGTCCTTGCTAGGCCCAGAGTTCTATCTTCTGTTCTATCATCTGTCTTCTGCTAGAGAAAGAGAGACATTGTTCTACTAAATCACACTATCCATCTGCCTTGAAGTCCTAGGGCCCACAATAACTTTTATTCTTCCAGTCCTGGAATGTTACCCTCCTTAGCCTCTATAAATGGGAAGCAGCCACAAACTCTTATCTTTCAACTGGTATGTATTGTGTAAGGGGGGGAAAGTTTTTTTTTTGGTTCAATATATTAAAAGATGGTCACCAGAGGATTGAACTATTATCAATCCTCAATTAAGAATAATCTCAAGTCAAAATTGACTTTTATGGAAGTTTATTTACAATTAAGAAGAGAGAGAGGAAATAAGAATCTAACCCAGTAGATAATTTACTAAGATCCTCTAATTAATCCATGTAGATCTAATTAACCCTCAGATGAGAGTCAGAGGGCCAGAGGCCCAGAGGTGAATGAAGCTTTGCTTCATTCACAGAGTATATTAAGGAAGTTCCTTAAGAGAAGTTCAGGAAGATTCAGTCAGTCTTTAAACTCACCACCTCCATGGATCAGAAGAGCTAGAAGAGCTCCTTCACCATCCTCCCTCTTCACCAGAAGCCCCCAGCTGACTAACGACCTTCTCCTTTTAAAGGGGTCACTTATGCATCACTTCCTGTGCCTCCCTCCTAATTTGCATGTCCAATCACAATAGACACTTCTCATAGTACTGCCTAGGGGGCAGTCAGTTGATTCTGATTCGTCATCCACTCTAGCACAAGTTACAAACCTCCCAGTTAATTAATTAAATGGAATTAGCTAAAAGGGAATATATATTTATACAACTTGTGCAGTATTAATTATTAGTTACAGACCTCCCAGAATTATAGGTGTTCTCACCTTTGGTGATTAAATATAAAGATGGGCAGTGTAGACTTAATCTAATTATCACAATTGGTGGGCCATGAGTTAGATCTCTATGATCCCCTCATAATGGCCTAGGCCAGCCAGATATTGTACCTCTCACCTCTATTCCCTCCACTACACACTCACTAGAGCCTGCCCCCCCAACCCAAATGTCTGGCCACAGCTCAGTAGAGTGTTCAATACCCTCAACACCTTGAACTATTTAATCAAAATCCCAGAAAGACTCCTGGCCCCCTACCAGGACCCTGGGAAATCTTCTCTGCCTCTGGTGAATCCCCTCCCTCTGCCTTTTCCCAAAATAGTTCCCGGTAGAGTCTGAAAAAATGGGAACTACTGTTCAACCCTTATTCCCTGCACTCCCCCTCCACAAGGCCTGTGCAACCAATAGCTAAAAAAGTTCTCATTGCTCATTTCTCCAATCCCTTCATTTCTCCCCCAATCCATTCTCTTGACCCCCATCATTAGGCCAGAGAGTAAAACCATGATTTCCCACTCATCTTCTCTTGTTCCCCATAAAACAGAAAGGATCCTTGGATTTCTTCTAAAGATGACAGGGCTTGTTGATCTACCACTTCCAACTAGACCACAAGAAATTCCCAACTCTCAACATTGAGCCTTATCAAAGCCTCCCATTTAATCCATTATCTGCAACAGAACTCCAGGCTATACAGTTTTGCTATGACTATACCCTCTAGTCCTCCCATCCCTGAACAGAAAAATGATTAACCTATTTTAAATATTATAGTTCATTTCAGAAATTATGTAACATGAAGGATAACATTCTTTAGCCAGCTTAAGTATCAGTGAATGTGAAAGAAGAAAGGGCTTCCTTTCCTGATGAGTATCTCCAATGCAGTCCTGGGCTGGATTCATTACTACAGGAGTCTACCTCTATTAAGGGCTTTAGACTCCTCTTTCTCACATTCATTTGTCTCATTAGACCAAACCTCTCAGTGTCAAGGGACAATTTTAATTATAGCTTTTGTCTAAAATTTTCCCCAAAAGGGGTGCATAACAGAGAATGTTTAAGCTACAGAATGAGGTAAGGACAGGTCATTTACATTTATACATTACATTTATACAGAAAGCAATCATAACCATAAGAAAGAATCACATGGAATATTACAGAACAATTAGAACAGATTTCGCTAACAACTCACAACTACTATTGCAGTTCTCTAAAGAGGCTGATTTATGTCATGATATAAAATAATTGCACAGTATTGCTAATTATTCATTTCGTATTTTGCTTCTCAAACTGCTATCCCCAAAGTTATACATGATCTTTTAATTGCCAAATCTAATGACCTTTTCTCAGATCTCATCCTTCTACTCTACAGCTTTTGATGCTATCAAATATTCTCTTCTAGATATTCTTTTCTCTCTAAGATTTCATGAAACTGCTCTTTCATGTTTTTCAACCTATTTGACCATTGTTTCTCTGCTTCCTTTGTTGGATCTTTATCCAAGTCATGCCCATGCATGTCCCAGGACTCTGTCTTGGGCCCTCTTTTATTTTCAGGAGATAATTCAAAGTAGTCTTTATACTTTATACTTCAAAGCTAAAAAATAGGATCAGTTAAACATTTTGTTTCTCAGCTGAATTCTTTCTCAATATTCAGTTAGGGAATTCTTCATAATTTCATATTGCAAATCCCTGAGTCATCAGCTTTTCTGGATTAAGGATTTAGGATACTCTTTGTCATCACTTCAATGGCTAGAAGTAGGCTCACCTCAAGCTTCCAGATGGTCACTAGGAATTGAGCACACTGCAAGGTGGAGGTGGGACAGAAGGAAAGTATTAGTTATATATTAAAGGAAATAAAAGTGAACTCTTAATTGCAATACACACATATAAGATGAGCAGAAATTTTTTCTGATCCCATTCTTTATTAAAAGGAATCATGTGGCGTATGCAAAACAATTCAAGCTGAATCCATGGGAGAAAAAGGAGAAAACTTTGATGAGACAAAAATCCTTACAAATTCACACTAGAGAACACTAATCTATGAAGCACTCACTAAGCACCCCTTCACTATTAAATTCCAGAATCCCTACAGTGATGCACGGAATGGCACAAACCAACCCATGAGTGTGTTTAAAACCCACATTGTGATCCTTTCCTTTTCTGTTACAAAGACTTTGCTGGCACACCTTATCCCCCCTGCTTTTCCTCTCCTCCACAATAACTGGAATACACCACCTACCAAGCTAAGTAAGACATAATGTTGAGAAGAAGCATAGCCTAGGGAAGCCCTTGGTTGTCAGGCCTCAAAGCTGTATAGGCTCTGTCTAGAATGACCTCCTAATTTTTGCCCAATTTTGTAAAAAGAAGCAGGTACTGATTCAGCCCAGCCAGTAAAAGAAAGGAAGAAAGTTAAAGGTAGATTGACAACGTGAAAGCCTATGTCAGGACTGAAGGGAAAGGCAGTGAAGCCCAACCAGGATGTCTTGTCTCCACTGAGCCTGCTCATGGCAGACACTAATGCTAGGAAGTATTAAACACTGCAACAAGGAAGGAGATTGAGATGATTTTATAGTCCCAAGGTTGTATTTACCAATCTGGAAGTAACTAATGAGGGAATATAGGAGGAAATATTAAGAAGACAACTCAAAAACTGGGAGCACAAGCATATAAATCCTCAAACTAGAATGGTTACTAAACCCTCAAAGTGATTATTATAAAGCTCTCTTAACTATTACAAAAAAGAAAAAGAAAACAGATGAAGTACAAACCCTTTTGAAATGCAATCAATCAACCAATAAATATATAGTAAACACTTTCTATATTCTAGATACTCTACTAGGCACTTAGACACAATGTAATAAATGAAATTCCTTATACAAGAGCTAACATCATAATGAAGGAAATAAGAACATATAAAAGAATATACAGACCCCATGTGAAGAGACTAAATACAAAGTAATTTAAAAGGGAGTTCTCTAACAATTGAAAGCAGTAGGAAAGACTTTGAGTAGAAGGTGGTGTTTGAGTTGCATCTTGAAGAAAAAGGGATCCCATAAAGTAGAGGTGAGGAGGGAAGCAGTCCTGGCAATGAGGACAATGACTGCAAAGCACAGAATCAGGGAGGGAGTGTCGTGTGTAAAGAAGAGAGCTAGCTGGAACATAAGAGTGCAGGAATGGATATGATATCCAGTTATGTTAGATAGGCGGAGTCGAGGTTGTGAAGAATTTTAGAAGGAGGAATTTATGTTTTATTCTAGAGGCAATAAGCTACTGGAGTTCACTGAATTAAAGTCACAGGGTCAGAGCTGTGCTTATGGAAAATCACTTATTTAGTCAATAAGAATTTATGAAGTACCTACTTCATGCTTGGTACTCTACTAATTGCTGAAAATACAAAGACAAAAGACAGTCTACCCTTATAGAGCTCATAATCTAATGGCATCAGTCTAGAAGACAGACTGAACTAGGAAGATATTTAAGGTGAAAAGACCAGTGAAGAGGCAGTTACAATAATCCAGGTAAAGTGATTGTGGATCTGAAATAAGGTGTTAACCTAATGAGTAGAGAGGAGTAAGCTGTGAAAGATGTCTCTCAGATAAAAACAACAAGATTTGTCAACTGTTTAAATATGCATGGTGAAGGAAACTGAGGAATCAAGGAAAATAGCGAAATTATAAGTTTGGGAAATTGGAAGAATGGTAGTACCTTTGACATAATTAAGGAAATTTGGAAGAGGGTTGTCTTTTTGTGGAAAGATCATAAGTCTATTTTAGAAATGTTTGTGATGTCTCTAGTACTTTCAGTTTGAAATGTCCAATAGCTAACTGATGATGCTATCAAAAATCAGAAAAAAACTTTATTGGAGAGATTAATTTCTGATGATTATATAATGCCAAAGTAAATAAAAATGAAATATTTCCCTCAATAAATTTACTTATTCAATGTCTTAGTATTCAGACTACCAAAGGTTTATTTTATTATTTTTCTAGAAGAACAAATTGTAAAGAATTTCAAGGGTAAAAATGAAAAAAAATTGGGAAGAAAGATATCCTACTGGTATTGCATCTCAAAAACTACAAAGCAGTAAACATCAAAACTAGTACTGTTTAAACCACAGAAATATCAACCAATGCAACGAACAGATAAATAAATTACAGAAGAAAATGAACATAATGGTATAGTGTTTGATAAATCCAAAGAACCCACCTACTGGGTTGGGAAAAGATTCACTACTTGACAAAAGCTATTAGGAAAACTATAAAGAAATTTGGCAGAATTTAGGTCTGGATCTTTTATGTATAACAATATATGCTCTAAATGAATAGTTGTCCTAGATAAGTTTGGTCAAATCACAAACAAGTTAGAAAGGAGAGGAAGGAAATATCTTTTACAACTATGAATATGAGGAGGGTTTGTAATTAAACTACATGATTGCAAGAAATAAAAAGGACCATTTTTATTACTTAAAATTTATATTTTTATAGAAACAAAATTAATGTGTTTAAAAATAGAAAGGGAATAATTAACTAGGAAAAATCTTAAAAGCAGGTTTCTCTGATTAAAGTCAGATGGCATACATACATATGTATGCATATGTGTATATGTATACACACATACCAATTCAAATTTATAAGAACACAAACCATTCTCAATATATAATTAAAGGACATGAATAGAAAGGAAGGAATCTAATCTCTCCAGCCAAATGAAAAAAATATTCCAAATCACTAATAATTAGAGAAACACAAATGAAACCTAACAACAGAATGGCAAAATTGAACAAAATTTTAATGACAGTTGTTGGAGTGTGTGTAGAAAGATATAGGAGCACTGGTGGAGGAGCTATAAATTGGTACAGTCATTTTGGAAAATAATTTGTAACTATATCCAAAAAATTACAAAACTATATATACCCTTCTCCCGGTTCTTTATTTAGACTGTACCTCAAAGAGATTATCTTTTAAAGAAAAGCACATTATATATATATATACATATATACATATATATGTGTGTGTGTGTATGGAATATCTGTATGTATATATATATATATACACATGCATGTATATGCACATTCACTCACACACATATATAATCACATGATAGCAGCTCTTTATTATAGCAAAGAAGTGGGGAAAAGCTATGAATCCCTATTATGTCCAATTTTTTAAAGTATTTTAAAATTTTAGCTGGATGAATTATAGTATATGACAGTAATGGCAAACCTTTTAGAGAGGTGGATGATGTGAGAAATGTCCTCAGGCAAGAGGAAGGGGAGCAGCTTGACGTAGCATTCCTCTGGCTTTCTAGTAATGAACTCTGGCAAACTTCGTGCTGGGGTGATAGTGTTACAAATTAAATTAAACTCATCTTTAATTTCTATAGAGTTTGTTAATATTTACTTGAATAAGAGAAAGCAGACAGATGAGCATAGTTTTTGAAGTATAGTGCTAAAATTTAAAAATACTTTTTAAAAAAATAGAGGTTCATAGTTTCATATGCAATAATCTTTTTGTTTTCTTTTTGTATATGAAAACCTTCATTTTAGGATATTTGCCAAGTGCAGAATTTTTCAGAGTTAAAAATAAAGGCAAAATAAAAATTTGTTAGAAGAAGAAACACATTGTATTTTGGAAAATTTTACTCCATGAGATACACTTAGATATTTTTAAAATTAAATGCTATTTCATTTCAACCCAATTACATATAAAAACAAGTTTCAACATTTTTCAAATAACGTTGAGTTTCGAAATCTCTTCCTCTACCTCCTCCCTCCCATCCCTGCTGAAATGGTTAGTAATCTCGTATAGATTTTACATGTGCAATCATGTAAAACATTTTTCCATATTCATCCTTTTGTGGAAGGAAAACTCAAATTTTAAAAAATTAAGAAAGAAAGTGAAAAAGGTTTGTTTTGGTCTGGATTCAGACTGTCAATTATTTTAGTTTTTGATAATTGTAATGCTGAAAATAACTTATTCACAGTTGCTCATTGTACACTATTCCTGACATTGTGTAAAATGTTATCCTGGTTCTGCTTATTTCATCCTGCTTCAATTCATGTAAGTCTTTCCAGGTTTTTCTGAGTTCCTCCTGCTCATTATTTCTTATATCACAATAGTATTTCATTACAATTATGTACTATAACTTACTCAGCTATTTCTCAATTTATGGGTATCCCTTCACTTTCCAATTCTTTGCCACCAAACAAAAAGAGCTTCTTTAAATATTTTGTCTTTCCTCTTTTTTATTTTTTATCTTTTTGGCATATAAAATCTTTTTGGTATGCAAAACTAGTAACGGGTATTTCTAGGTCAGAAGGCATTTACTATTTTATAGCTCTTGGGGCATAAGTCAAATTGCTCTCCAAAATGATTAAATTAGGCCACAACTCCCCCAAGAGTGCATTCATATCTCTACATTCATATTCCCCTCCAAGTTTTGTCATTTTCCTTTTCTGTCATAATAGCCAATCTGATAGGTATGGAGTGGTACCTCAGAATTGTTTTAATGATTTAAAGAATTTTTCTGCATGACTATAGAGAATTTTGTCTGAGAACTGCCTATTCATATCCTTTGGCCATTTATCAATTGGGGAATGACTTGTATTCTTATGTTTTCAACTTATGTCTCTATGTATTTGAGATATGAAACCATTATTAGAATTATAAAAAAAAAATTTCACCATTATGATTACTGTGTATTATTCTCCATTATCTGCCCCTCACATTTATCCTTTTTTCTATGCTTTCATTCTGTCCATTCTCAAAAGTATTTATCTTCTGACTACCACATCCCCCAATTTGCCCTCTTTTCTATCAGCATCACCCCCCACCCACTTATCCCCTCCCTCTCCTAATTTTCTATAGGGTAAAATAGATTTATCTGCCCAATTAAGGGTATATATTCTTCCCTCTTTTAGCCAATTCCAATGAGAGTAAGTTCAATTGCTTCCCTCCCCATCTTCCCCATCTTCCTTTACACTGTAAAAGCTTTTATGCCAGATAATTTACTCCATTCTATTTCTTCCTTCCCCCTCTTCCCAATGCATTCCTATTTCTTATCCTTTAATTTTATCTGTCTTTTAGATATCATGCTATCATAGTAAGCTCACACCTTTGCCCTCTGACTATGTATATACTACTTTAAATTTCCCTAATAATGATAAGGTTCTTAGGAGTTACAAAATCTTTTCATGTAGGCATATAAACAATTTAACCTGATCAATTTTCTTGATTTCTCTTTCCTGTTTATCTTTTTATACTTCTCTTGAGTCTTGTATTTGAAAGTCAAATTTTCCATTCACTTCTGGGGTTTTCATCAGGAATATTTGAAAGTCTGTTATTTCATTCAATACTCATTTTCCCCCTGCAGAATTATGCTCAGTTTTGCTGGATGAGTGATTCTTGGTTGAAATCCTAGTTTCTTTTGCCCTCTGGAATAGCATATTCCAGGCTCTTTGATCCCCTTAATGTAGAAGCTGCTAAATCTTGTGCTATTCTGACTGTGGCTCCATGAGATTTAAATTATTTCTTTTTGACCTCTTATAATTTGACCTATTATAAGTTCTCCTTAACCTGGGAGTTCTGGAATATTCCTGGGATATCTTTTAGGGATCTCTTTCAAGAGATGACTAGTGGATTCTTTCAATTTCTATTTTACCCTCTCATTCTAAATCAGAGCAGTTTTCCCTGATTTCTTACAAGATGATGTCTAGGCTCTTTTAAAAAAATATCCTGGTTTTCAGGTAGTCCAATAATCTTTAGATCATCTCTCCTGGGTTTATTTTCTAGGTCTCAAAAAAAGAGAGGAAAAAAATGAGGTGTGTCTAATACTCTCCCAACCTGTGCTTTTGTATGTGAGCAACCACAAATACTCTCTTCTGTCTTTGAACCATGACTAGAATCCCCTGTCCTCCTGTGGCCTTAAGTGTTGGTGTGTACTAGTGCTCATCCTTGCCCTGAGATTGGGTCTCACGATTGTGACCTGGATATGTATATGGGCAATGCAATAAGATTCTTGTACCCAGAGCAAAGGGACCTCTTTAATTTCCTTTTGAACAGTCGTCCAATCCCCTCCCACTTACCATCTATGGCTGAGAGCTCTAGAATTCTTTGCTGCTGCTTCAGCTGTGCCCAGGACCTATTGCCATGATGGAGCCTCTCCTGGGGTGCTGGAGTTATAGTCACATTATCAGTGAAAGCAAAAAATAGAAGTTCACAGTATCAATGGAAACTAAAATAAAACTTCATTTTGCCTAAAGGAACCACAAAGAACCAATGTCAATATTAAAATTACATCTTCCAAATGACATAGCATCTAAATTTACACAGGAAAAAAATGACTAAGTTGTAAGAAGACATTAACAAAATAGTGAGGAGACACTTTAATATTTCTCACTTAAAGCAGGATAAATCTATTGACTCCAAGATGGAAGGTAAGGGTTTAAAAAAAAAAAAGAAAGAAAAAATACAGAACCAAACTAAGTTTTTATAGAATTTAGAGGTAAAATTAATAGAGTTTTTTAAATAAGACCACTAAATAATACATATGCATAGAAAATACAAATAAATACAAAAAATCAGAAATACCAAATGTACTTTATGTGTTGTAATGTGATAAAAAAAATTGGTCAATTCATGGAGGACAAGCAAAAGAAACAAGCCTAAATGAAAGCAATAGTGTGGTCAGAAGGGATAAATAGGTCAAATAACAGATTATGGAAACAATAACTATGAAAGGCAGTGATAATGATAAGATAACAAATGAATAATTCTGGGATATAACTAAAACAGTATCTAGAGAAAAAAATTATGTTCCTAAACACATGCATTAACAAACTAGAAGATTAATGGATTAAATGCAATTATTACAATTGAAAAACCAACAAATAAATCCAAAACATGTACAAAAGGGAAAATTCTGAAAACTGGAGGAGAAACAGACAAATTGGAGAACACAAAAGTCTATATAACTGACCAAAAGAAAAGCTAGTTCTTTGAAAAAAAATCAACAAAATTGGTAAATCTCTGGCTAATTTGATTTTTAAAATGGAGAAAGATCAAATTAATTTTTAAAAATGAACAAGTTGAAAAATTATGATAAACCCAAAAGAAATTAAAATATCAGAACCTATATACAGTTAAGTGCTAACAAAGCAGAGAATCTAAAAGAAATAGAGCATTACTTATCAAAATATGAACTACTTAAGTAAATAGAACACCAAATAGAAACCTTAACCAACCCTATCCCATAAAAGGAAATTAAACTAGCTATCAAAGAAAAACAGTAAAAGAAAAACTAGCACCAAAAATAGCAATGATCAAGAAAATTAAAAAAAAAAATCAAGTCCTCTATAAGAAAATGGCTACCTAACAGTGAAAACTGAGAGAAGAGTCACTACAAGAGACAGTTGAAGGAGTAGATTGAGTTGGTCTGATCTCCTTGGGTGGACCTTGTGAGGTTGGCTATTCTCCCTATCCTGTGGCTGTCCTTCTGATCCATCTTACCAACAACTTCTGTTCCTGTGTTCTTGTGTATCCTGTTGCTACTGGCTGATAGATATTCCAACAGAGCTGCTTGAGACACCTAAAGCCATCTGTCAGTGAGAACTTTTCCCTGAGTCCTGTTCCTGCTTAACTTCCAACCTTATCACCTCTATCACCATCTAAGGGGGGATTTGGGTTAGTGAAGTGATTTTATTGTAGGAACTGGGACTTTTAGGTAGAGAGGTAAATGACAGTGCAGATACCATTTCTATGAACATAACAACTAGATTTGGTGGGGAGGTTTATTCATATTCTTTAGATAGATCATCCCAATTCCCTTCCCTTCCTTTTCTTACCTTAAATAAACCCTATTTAATAGCAAAAAAGAAAAGAAAAAAGTATTAGAAGTAAAAGAGGGATTTTGTTTTTAGGAGCAGAAGAATTGGAGGACCTAAAAGAGAAGAGACTGAGATTTAAAAAAAGGATCGATGAAACATTAATCACACAGAGCAGAAGAAAATTCAGAAAGGAACTTTAACACAATTACTGGTATAATCATACTAGTTTCAATACATTTCTAGAAATTAATGGTTCCATATACCATCTCTTTTTTTATTCTATGCAAATATCAATCCTGTGTTGGTATTTGTCAAGTTCACAGTAAAATAAGAAAATTTGGAGGGCAATATCTGATTAAAATTTTACTCATAATTAAACAAACAACAAGCAGAATAGAAACAATTTCCTCCTCCAACATAATAAAACTCTGTATTAAGGCAAAAGTCCACAAATCATGCAATGGAGAATCATAGATGCATTCTCATTAATATCAGGCACAAAACAAGAATGCCTGTGTTCACTATTTTTATTGAAAATTTCATGGTATTGAAAATTCTAACAATTGAAATGATAGGAAAAATAATGGGGTTAACACTGACTGTTAAATTTTCAAAGTATTTGCTATTGACATTATAGTGTATTTAGAAAAGCTGAGTAAACCAAAAAATTAATGGAGAGAATAAATAAATTCAGGATTGTGCCAGAGGATAAAAATTAAGCAATCTTTTTTTTTTGTCTAGGAACAATAAAGATTGAGAAAACACCATCAAAATCCCATTAGCAACAAAGCCCCAGACCATCAACTATTTGAAAATATGTATAATATTGTTGTCCAACTCTTTATGGTCCCATTTGGGTTTTGTTGGCAAAGATATAGGAGTGGTTTGCTATTTCCTTGTCTAGCTCATTTTACAAATGAGGAAATTGAGGCAAAAAAGATTGAGTGACTTGCCCAGGACCACATAGTTAGTGTCTGAGGCTAGATTCTAACTGAGAAAGATGAGTCTTCCTGATCAAAGCCTGGTGCTCTATCCACTGCTCCACCTAGTTGTCCATGTAAAGATAATAAGAGGATAAAGACCAGACCTATGATTTTATAAGTTTAAAGAACTCCTAGGTGAGAAAACATCCTCTATCACTGTTCTTTCTCTGTAACTTATGGTCTTTAAAGTCTCTCAACAATAAGTGAAAGATAAATTTTTCTAATAAAGATCTCATTTCCCAAATATATAAAGAACTAAGTCAAATTTCTAAAAATACAAGCCATTCCCAAATTGGCAAACAATTAAAGGATATGAACAAGCAGTTTTCAGATGAAGAAATCAACGCTATCAATAATCTTATGAAAGTGTCCTAAATCACTCTTGATTAGAGAAACACAAATTAAAATGAATCTGAGGTACCACCTCACACCTATCAGACTGGCTAATATGACAGTTGTTGGAGGGGATGTGGAAAAATTGGGATATTAATGTATTGTTGATGGAGTTGTGAACTGTTCCAACCATTCTGGAGATCAATTTGGAACTATGCCCAGAGAGTTATAAAACTATGCATACCCTTTGATCCAGTAATACCACTACTAGGTCTGTATCCCAAAGAAATAAAAAAAAAAAGCAGGGGGAAGGACCTATTTGTACAAAAATATGTATAGCAGCCCTTTTGTGGTAACAAAGAATCAGAAATTGAGGAACTGTATAAATTGAGGAATGGCTTGTTCAATTGTGGTATATGATGATGATGGAATACTATTGTTTTGTAAAAAATGATGAACAGAATGATTTCAGAAAAAGCTAGAAAGACCTAGATGAACTTATGAAGAGTGAATTAACAAAACTAGGAGAATACAAATAACAATGTTATGGAATGATCACCTGTGCAAGACTTAGCTACTCTCAGCAATACAATGATCCAGGACAATTCTGAAAGATTTATGACAAAGAATGCTATCCACCTCCAGAGAAAGAACTGTTGGAGTCAGAATGCAGATCAAAGCATACGATTTTTCACTTTAGTTTATTTGGGTTTTTATTTGGAGGTTTTGGTTTCATATGAGTATTCTCTTACAACAATGACTAATATGGAAGTAAGTTTTGCATGGTAATACATGTGTAACCCAAATCAAATTGCTTACTGTCTCTGGGAGAGGGGAGAGAAAGGAGGTAAGAAGGCAATTTCTACCTTATAATGTCAGAAAATTTATGCAGAAAATTAGTACACGTGATTTGTAAAATAAAATATCTTTTAAAAATTAAATAAATAAAAATGAGAGACCAAAATAATTTAAATATATATAATGTTCTTGAATAGTTTTAATGTAGTAAAAATGGCAATACTCCCTAAATTAATGTGTTATTGATTAAAATATTGCATGTTTCTTTATTGAATTAATTAAATTATAATGAAATGTGTATGAAAAATCAAGCAGGCAAAAATAGCAATAGATACCTCATAGAAAAAAAGCAAGTGAAATTTTTCTTATATATCCCAGATTTAAAATACATAATAAAGTGATTATGAAAATTATCTGGTTCTAGAGTAAGAAATAGATTTTGGGCATTGAATAGAAATTTCAGATATCCAATCAAATATGTACAAAAAACAGATTTTTTTAAGTTTATTAAAAGTTGTTTTAAATTGGAGTAAGAAATTATTATTTTAAAAATGTACTTGGGAAAAATTCCTAGTAATTGTTTTTTAGACCCAGAAAATGACATTTAGACAAAAATCTCTAACCATATAGTAAATGTCTTCTACACAACATTTTTAAATTAAAAATACAAATGATATAAAAGTTGTAAGAAAATGGAATAATACATTTATTTCACTTAAAAAGGAATATAAGTTGATTTGATTTAGAAGGTCTTATCAAGTTTTCTTTAGAATTTCTCTCCCTGAGAGAGAAGAGACTAGGAGAAGTAGAGAATTTGGAAATTAAAAATTTTTAAAGAATATAAAACATTTTTATAAAAAGAATTTCTCTCCCACTTTATAACTTTATAACTTGGCATATAAGTTTATTTTCATTGTGGGCTTTTTGTACATTTTTGTCACTAGTATAATACAAGTTGGACAAATATCCCATAAATGTTTTGTTGTTGTTTCATTTGGTTGTATAATACCAGCTCTGCCAGTTCCTTTCTTTGCTTCTCCAAGGAGTTCCTGTGAGTCATTCCCTAACCCTAACTCCCAGCTGTAATTTTAAAAAATTCCTTCTTATTTCATTTATAACGAGAATGTCAACACTAACATTATTTGGCTCTTCAGGCCACTCAATGACCTTTGAAAAATGATGTAATATTTTAGAGTACCAAAACTCAGATTAGAATTTAGAGATCATTTAAAAACTCTTGTTTTAAGAGCCCTCTGCCCTATTCCCAACCAGTCTGCTACAGTCACGGCAGAAGTTGAAAGGGACTGCATAAGACTGAGAAACATTTTGCTTTGTTGCGTTTTTTGTTTCCTGGATTGCTATGAACCAAAAATTCAGCAGTGAACATCCAGTGTATTGGTAAAATAGATAGGTAAAATAT
>NC_058131.1:472321538-472360376 GCF_016433145.1 Gracilinanus agilis | reverse complement strand
ATATATATATATATATATATATATATATATATATATATATAGTGTATTTGTCAAGCACTATATATCAGGCAGTGTGATATTTGCTGGAGACATAAAAGCAAGCAAGACAATACTTTCCCTCAAGGAACTTAGAGAGAGTGAAGAAATGACAAAAAGAAAACAAAAAAGTGGAAATGTACTTAGTTGCTTGGTTGGGAGCTGGTGTGGAGGCTTGGTTCTGGAAAAGATAAAGAAAAAAAGCTCACTTAAATTCCACTAAGCAGTCATCGCAAGTGCATATGAGGGCAAAAATGAATTATAACAAACAGAAGAAAAATGGAAAAGAATTTCAAAGATAATTGTAGCAAACCATTTTCACCATGAAGTACAGTAGAATCACAATGGGCATTAACATTCTAGATCCCATAGTATTTAAGGGAGATTAGAAATGGCACGAAAGAGAACAAATGTGGGGAAGTTTTAGTTTCCTTAGCCAAAGAAGCCTTAACTCATTCCTTCAAGAAACTTCTCCCATTCCCTACCCCTTCATTTGCCATTGCTGTTGACTACTCCTTGACCCTCTGGAGACCCTTTTATATTGCCACCATATCTGTCCAATCATTAGCCACCAGAACTTATCCTCAGAAAGTAGACCTGTCTACCTGGGAGAGGATTCCTTCTCTCTTCATCATTTGTCAGATTCCTGCCCTTTTCCCTCCTGCCAAAATCTACAGTTTTCTAAAGAGCACTTAAAATAAAAGTAACAAAGAACTTCAAATACTATGAGAGACAAACCCACAAAGGCCCCAATAAATTCTGGTGGTAAATGTAAAAAAAAATCATTAAGGATGTTGAAGGCTCAACATGAAAGGTATCTGAAAGAAAGAAAAATATGAAAAAAATCTCAGTCCTCAATACTCACCCCTCCATAAAGAAAAATCTGAGAAACGAAAACCATAACCCATTTTCTACTGCCATCTCTAGAAAATATTTGTCATCAGTTACAGAGGATTCACTATTATATGCCACACATCACAACTAAATATTGAAAATACAAAGAAATAACTATACTAATGTCATAATCTAGGTCTGCTGTCTTTCTGGAGCATATATATCTGGTCTGGGATAAAATATCTGCAAAGATTCATTAATTCCATCACTTACTCACTTTTACTGATTAAAAAAAAGGAACAAATGGAGATTTTCTGCTAATATGGCTAATTAAGTGGAAGGCAAGCTGCTAACATTTCATATACCTAATTTAGTAAAATTTCACCAGACTAAATAATGATCAAGAAATCTAATGAAAAACTATAGGAAGTAACTTCTCTCACTAAAGAACTATGCAACAACCCCCATCTAGTATAAGCCAGTGCCACCATGATTGACAGCAGGGACACATGTAACCTGCAATGTTCTGTGTGTCCAGAGGCAACAAAAATGGAGGACTATTCTGAAAAAAGCCTTGGGTTAGTCAGAAAGGGTCAGGATGGGGAACCTACAAGTCCTAGGCAATGGGCAGGAGCCAACATGCTGCCCACTGTACTAATATGGTGCCATAATGCGCAGACTAAGTCTGCTGAGGTCCAGTAGTTCTGAGGTCTCTAATGCAGACTAAAGATCCATGATGAACCAGTCCTCTGAACCTCAAAGGTCCAAGAGTTGGCCCAGAGAGAAACCAAGCAAGGATGACTACCTTGTCAAAATGCACTGCAGTATCTTTCGATCCTGTCCTTAATACAAGCTCCAATTCAGGAACTAAAGCTAGAGATGAGACCATCACCATGTAGTTAAACTCGGTCTCTAAGGGGATCCTATCAGTAACCTAATTGTGGGTGGAATACACTCCCCTGCTCCCCACATGCATTCACCATGTTAGCTCTTGAGTCCCCACCAAAGTGTTCTCATTTACACAAAATCCATCAACAATGATGGCAATATTTTATCATAAATAATCATTTTGCTGAATGGGGTAAGGATTGCTCAGTAAGCACATTAAAGAATTGGCTTCACTTCTTGTACATCATAAGGCAAAAGAAATAATGGCATCACAGGTGCTCACATCTTAAAATAAACACTGGAAAAAAATAAGTTCATCATAAGCCCAGTTCAAACTCTTCCACCAATGTGCTCAGTATCTGTTGGGGAGAGCACACTTACTAAAACCTTAGCAGGGAAATAATTGACAGAGAAAAATCCATGAGCTCAGGCCAAATCAAAACTAGACTGAAGACTTTGATGCCATAGGCTCATTCAAGAACATCTGTACTGCATGAACCAATTTTCTACTTACTGCTCCGTTTATGTTCTTCATCCCTCTCTGGTTGGGCAGTCCCTCAACTACTCTTGTGCTAACGAAACCTTTGTATGCTCTTTCAACTCACAGTCACACTTAAAGAGGGACTAAGCGACTATTACACTTTAAAAAACTTAGATGTTCCCTACAAGCAAGAGAATTGTAAAGCCCAGGAGGCTTACTCTATCTGGGTAATACAACCAAGCCAAGACAGATCTTTAATCAACAAAATTCTGCAGTGTAATAAGTTTGTAACAAGCAGAACTTATGGCATCATCTTTTATGTCTAAGTTATTTATCCCTTTTGATCTAGTACTCTATTTCTTAGTACCAGTTTTCATGATTTACCACTTTATAATATAGTTTGAAATCTGGTACTGCTTCAGCCACTTTCCTTCACATTTTTTTTTTTCATTGATTTCCTTAATATCTTTAACCTTTAGTTCTTCCAGATGAATTTTTTGTTACTATTTTTTCTAGCTCTAATAAATAATTCTTTAGTAGTTTAATTGGCATGGCACTGAATAAGCAAATTAATAGGTAGACCTGTCATTTTTATTTTATTGGCTTGGCATACCCATGGGCAATTAATATTTCTTCAATTGTTTAGGTCTATTTTTATTTGTATAAAAAGTGTTCTGTAATCATGTTCATAGAATCCCTGGATTTGTGTTGTAAGGTAGACTTCCAGATATTTTAGATTGCTGGCAATTATTTAATTTATTTTTTAGAAACCCTTACCTTTTGCCTTGGAACCAACAAGACAGAAAAGCTGTGGGAGCTAGGCAATGGAGGTCAAGTGACTTGCCCAGGGTCACACAGCTAGGAAGTGTTTGACACCAGATTTGAACCTAGAACCTCCTGTCTCTAGGTGTGCCTCTCAATCCACTGAGCTACCCAGCTGCCCCCTGGCTATTTTAAAGGGAATTTCTCTTTCTATCTTTTCCTGCTGGGTTTTGTTGGTAACATAGAAATGTTGATGATTTGTGTGGATTTACTATATATCCTACAACTTTGCAAAAGTTGCTGATTATTTCAACTAGTTTTTAAATTGATTCTCTAGGATTTTCTGTCATCTGCAAAGAGAGATAGGTTTAGTTCCTCATTATCTATTTTTCCCCTTCAATTTCTTCTTCTTGCCTTATTACTATAGCTTGCATTTCTAATGCAACATAGAATAATAATGATGATAATAGGCAGTTTTACTTTTCCCCTGATCTTTTTGGGAAGGCTTCTGGTTTATCCCTGTTATAGAGAGTGTTTGGGTTTTGTTTTATATGGATACTACTTGCCTTTTGAAGAAGAGCTCCATTTATTCCTATGATGTCTAGTGTTTTTAATAAGATCAGGCATTATAGTTATCAAAAGATATTTCCATATTTATTCATATATTCATGATTTTTTATTAATATGGTCAATTATGCTTATTGTTTGCCTATATAGAACTAGCCTTGTATTCTTGATGTTAACCCCAATTAGTCATAATTTATGATCTTTGTGATTTATTGCTATAATCTCTTTGCTAGTTTTTTATTTATAATTTTGCATTGATATTCATTTAGTAAATTAGTCTGTATTCTTTCTCTGTTTTTATTCTTTCTGTTTTAGATATCAGCACCATTTTTGTATCATAAATAGAATTTGGTAGGACTCCTTCTTTTTTAGTTTTTTTTAAATTGTTTATATAATATTGAAATTAATTGTTCCCTAAATGGTAGAATTTACTTGTAAATCCATATGGTCCTGGGGATTTTTTCTTAAGAAGTTCATTTATGGCTTGCTCAGTTTCTTTTTCTAAGATAAGTTTATTTAAATATTTGATTTCCTCTTCTGTTAGACTAGGCAATTTGTATTTTTGTAAATATTTATCCATTTCACTGAGATTGTCAGTTTTGCTGGCATATAATTGGGCAAAATAACTTTGAAGAATTGCTTTAATTTCATCCTCATTGATGATACATTCATCCTTTTCATTTTTGATACTGGCAATTTGGTTTTCTTCTTTCTTTTTTTAATCAAAACCAATGTTAATTTAATGTTTTTTATACTTTCAGTTTTATTAATCTCTCTTTTAATTTTCAATATTACCTAATACTTTCAAGGGCTTGATTGAGAGCCTTTTGGAATTCAACAACTTACCTTTCACTTATGAGATATAAAATTCATAAAATTTCCTGTATGAAATCAACAGTTAATATTTAATTATTTCATACTATGTAATAATTTGCCTATTTTTCACTGTGAGTTTTATCTTCTCAATCCTTAAATCAGTTATATGCAAATAAGCTTAATGACTCCATTACCTTGTAATAGCAGCCATTCTATAGTCTTCAAAAGAAGCACTTCTGATGATTCATGCTCTGGGCACCTGTATTTTATTTACACTTGAATTTTATCATTTAAATTTTTTTCTTATCTTTTAAGCCATAAAACTATTAACATATGAAAGAAACATCACCACATATCCTTCAAAAGGTAATTTTAAACCTTGGCAGACACTTCAGTGGCAACAAGACAATTGCTAAGTGCATCCCTGAGTGCAAGTTGTAGGTTCTGTTGTGCAGCCCTGGCTGGAATCTTGGAGCCTAGTGGAGGATGAAGAAAATTAATGTTGGATCATATTACTTATTAGCAATATTTCTATGAATCCATTCATTCCCTCAAACTCCAGATGGAAGATTAGGCAGTTTTTCTAGCACATAAATATGTAAGATTATCACTCCTAGGCCTCTAAGATACTTACCTGGGCAGGAACCCCTACTCCGTTTATTCAACAACACCTAGGAGATGCAGTGAATAGAGTGCCAGGACTGAAATCAGGAAGACTCATCAACCTGAGTTCAAATCTGGCCTCAGACACTCCTGGGCAAGTCACTTAACTTTGACACAATTTTCTTATTTGTTAAATAAGCTAAAGAAGGAAATGCCAAACTATTTCAGTATTTTTACCAAGAAAACCTCAATGATGTCACAAAGAGTTAGACATGACCGAAAATCACTGAACAACAACAAAATGATTAACTGAAAGAAATTTGCTGCAATTCCAGGTAGTCCCAGGAAATGTCATTTTCTCAACATATAACAACTTTGTCCATTTGATTTAGGAAGGAAATAATGAACAACGCAGTACACTAACAAAAGAGAGAAGAAAAAAGGAGCTATTTCAAAGAAATATGCAAAGTTAAGTGAGCAGAACCAACTACACTAATAGTTGTATAAGGGCTAAAATAATGTGAAAAAACACAAGTTTTTTATTGATCAGAATTCTGATCAATGCAATGACTAATCATGACTCAAGAAAGGCTGGTGATGAATCTTAGTCCACCTCTTGTTAAAGAAATGATGTATTCAACATGAAAAATGAAATATTTATTTTCAGACACATCATATATGGGTTAGTTTTGCTTGGTTGCAGTTATTTGTTACTAGGGAAGTTTTTCTTTGAGAGGAGACTGGGATTGAGATTGGGAGTGAGGATTCATAGTGATGATTAGAAAAAGAAGAAAAGAAAAAAAGAGCCTCAAAAAATATATTTTTTAATTCCATAGATACAAACAAAAAGAATTTCAGAAGTGGATGTCAACAAGTAGGACAACATTGTTGCTATCATGTTAAATTTAGTATATGGTTTTTAAAGGTAAAAAGATATTCGTAATAAAGATTCACAGTTTCATATATAATCATTTTTCTGTTCTTTGAAAATGTTAATGCTTGTTAATGTTTGCAAAAGTTCATAATTTAAAAAAGAAAAATTAAGGACACATAAGAGGAATAAAAAGATTTCTTGACTTGTACTTTAATCAGGTAGAAGATATCAAATGTTTGGCATTTGACATTTAAATTCTCTTACAACCTGTTTCCAATCTTTTTACACATTATTCTTTCATGCCCTACAATGTAGCCAAATATTTAGTCTTATTGCATAATTGTCATAGGGATAATATAATTGTCATAAAACTAAAAATTCTTTTAAGAAAGAAACATTTCAGGAAAAGGAGCTCAATAATTCTGTTGAATGTAGAAGATGAATTATTTGAAGAAGCCACCATGAAGATGCCTGAAGAAACCTCCAGAGCATCAGAAGACACAGAATGAACCATGGAGCATAATGGATTGAATGAACTGTGGGGCATTGTAACAATTTATTTTGTATGTATACTCTTATGCCAAAGGGGATCGCCCCCTTATTGGCTTTTTGTCAGTGTACCTAGCAATCATTGGTTTTGTTCTCTTTCCCTTTTATCCCCAAATTATTGTACTTTATAAGTTGGTTATGTTTACATGATCCATTAGGGAGACTAGTCTCCCAAAGGATCCCAGGGGGGATTGTGTAATTAGAATCTGTTACCCTAAAAAACTATGATCCTCAGCAAAACTATAATCCCCAGCAAAACTACAATTCCCAGCATTCTACTCACTTCCTGTCATTGTGTGGAGTTCTGTCTCTTGTTCTCTTTCCTTCCTATTACGACTTTGGTAGAGCGAGGATTTTGAGTAGGTAAAAAACTTAGTCACGTGTTTCTATTTTGTCAGACAATAAACTTGAAAAAATATAATACTTGAAGTAGTGGACATTAATTTTAAATCTTACATTATTTCTCTGATTACATGACACTTCATTTCCTATCTCCATGTCTTTGCATTGGCTATTCCCTCATTGGCTGGAATTCCTTCTCTTTTTTGCCACTATCTCTTAGACTCCCACGTTTTCTTCAGGGCTCAGCTCAAAAACCACTTTCTACATGAAACCTTTCCTAATTGCCACAAGAGTATCCTTTAGCTACCTCTTATGGGCTCAAGAGAGCTGATTCTTAAACTTAACTACAAATCAGGTAAACACTACAATTCAGGGTTTGATTGTTGTTTTGTAGATTATGTATACTTAATAAAGTGATAAAGAGAAAATGTTAACAATGCAAATTAAAATTAAAAGTATGTCAAACATACATTTCCCTGATGAGTCAGTTGCTGAACATTTAGCCAATATACCCTATTACCTTGTTGTATCTGTTGTTTACATATTTTACATATAGATTTTTTTTATATATTTTTTAAACCCTTGTACTTCGATGTATTGTCTCATAGGTGGAAGATTGGTAAGGGTGGGCAATGGGGGTCAAGTGACTTGCCCAGGGTCACACAGCTGGGAAGTGGCTGAGGCTGGGTTTAAACCTAGGACCTCCTGTCTCTAGGCCTGACTCTCACTCCACTGAGCTACCCAGCTGCCCCCTTACATATAGATTTAATTTCATACCCTTCCCTCTAGCCCCTAACCACCATAATTGTTATTCATCCTTCATTTTCAGAGTAAACTATTGATATCATTGGATGATGTCTTAACTTGAGCATGACTTACATTTAAGTGTGGCAGAGTTGCACAAAGTCCTCAACCTCACCCTCTCTTCCAGAATCATCTAAGACCAGTAGCAAGACAAAAGTCAGCATGACTGGCAGTAGCCTGAGATGCAATGGATGACCTTGGCATTTTCTGATGTATGACCAAGCTCTAAATGCTCCACGGTGCTTGTTTCAGCCACCTTCATGGCCTTTGGAACAGATTGCATATACCACCAGGGGAAATCTTCATATAGTCCTAATTCACCTATGGGTTGGAGGACGGTTGGTTACCCTCAACTTGGTTTAGCCCATCTGCTAAGATGATTTTATCAGAGTGTGACTTCTGCATATGCTATAGCTTCTTGTAGCCACAGCTGAGAGTTGGATGACTGATGGGCATCAAAAGCAAATGCACAGCCCTGAAAAGGAAGGGATTGTTTCACTTTTGTCTTTATATCTTTAGCACAGAGCACAGGGCTTGCCATCCAGTAGGCATTTACTTATTGGTTAACTGACTCCTCATCACTTCCAGTATCCCAATGAATAACCAGAATCTAAGTCAGTTTCCTTAATATTATTTGCCTTTTTAAATCACTTCCTCCACTAACTAGCTCCATGACTCTCATTTCTCCTGTAAAGACCACCATATGTAAAATGAGGAAAGTTCTTTCTCTGGAGACAGATGGTATTTTTTTCATCACATGTTCTTTGGGATTATATTAGATCAATACATTGTCAAGAACAGCTAAGTTATTCACAGTTGTTCATCAAAGAATATTGCCATTACTATGTACAATATTCTGCTCACTTCACTCTGCATCAGTTCTTTTAAGTCTTTCTACATTTTTCTGGGAAAATGCTCATTACACTATTGCCTCCTGCTCTTCATGAATCTTACAATAATAATCCATTATACTCATATATTGTAATTTGCTCTACTATTCCCCAAATGAGGGACATTTCCTCACTTTCCAATTCTTTGGCAAAAATAACTGCTATAAACATTTTTGTAAATTCCTTTTTGTTTGTTAATGTCTTTGGGATACAGACTTAGTATGGTATTGCTTGGTTTAAAATGTATCTATGGCTTTATAGCCCTTTGGGCATAGTCCCAGATTGTTCTCAGTTCACAATTTCCCCAACAGTGCATCAGTTTTCCCACATCTCCTCCATCTTTTTAAATTTTTCCTTCTTTGTCATAATAGCCAATCTGATAGGTATGAAGTTTTAACTTGCATTTCTCTAATTAATAGTGATTTAATGCATTTTTCACATACTTAGAGCTAGCTTTGATTACTTCATTTAAAAACTACCTATTCATATCCTTTGACCATTTATCATTTAGTGAATGACATTCTCATTTCTTGCAATTATGTAGTTTAATTATAAACCCTCCTGGGCAGCTGGGTAGCTCAGTGGAGTGAGAGTCAGGCCTAGAGACAGGAGGTCCTAGGTTCAAACCCGGCCTCAGCCACTTCCAGCTGTGTGACCCTGGGTAAGTCACTTGACCCCCATTGCCCACCCTTACCACTCTTCCACCTATGAGAAAATACACCAAAGTACAAGGGTTTAAAAAAAAATTTAAAAATAAAATAAATAAATAAATAAACCCTCCTCCTATTCATAGTTGCAAAAAATATTTCCTTCCAAACTTATTTGGACAACTAATTCTTTCTTGATGTCTTGTAGAATCATTAGTTTCCACTTGCCCCATTCTGATTTTTTTTTTAAAAAAAACTATGCATTAAAGGTTAGGCAATGGGGGTCAAATGACTTGCCCAGAGTCACACAGCTAGGAATTATCTGAGGCCAGATTTGAACTTAGGACCTCCTGTCCGTGGCCTGGCTCTCAGTCCACTGAGCCAGCCAGCTACCCCCTCTAATTCTGATTTTTAAGAAATTATTTTCTTCAATGAGCTTTTATAATCCCTTTTCCATTTGACCAATTCTACTTTTTAGAAAGTTCTTTACCTCACTGAATTTTTGTACCTCTTTTCCCATGTGGCCAATTCTGCTTTTTAAGTTCTCTTTACTGGCTTTTTTGTGCCTCTTTTTACCAACTGGCCTGTTTTAATTTTTAAGACATTATTTTCTTTAATTTTTTGACCCTCTTTTACCAAGCTATTGACTTTTTTCCCATAATTTTTCTGCATTACTCTCATTTCTCCTCCAAGTTTTTCTTTTACCCCTATTATTTGATTTTTAAAATCCTTTTTGTCTCTTCTAATAATTCTTTTTAGGTTTGAGACCAATTCGCAATTCACATTTTTCTTTGAGGCTTTTGATGAAGCAGTATTAACTTTGTTGCCTTCTTCTGAGTTTATATTTTGGTCTTCCCTATCACCAAAATAATTTTTATGTTGTTTCTTTTTTGTTGTTTGCTCATTTTTCAAAAAAAAATTTTTTTTACTTTTAACTTAAAGAAAACTATTAAAGTTGAGTTATGTTCCTATTGTGAAAGTGGCACTATCTTAAGTTTTAGGTTCTTTGTGCAGCTACTTTCAGAGCTAACTCCAAGGATCTATAAGATTTCAGTTCTTTTAAAATGGTATGATCTCAGGAGAGTTATATCTAACACTCTTTTCACCTGTGTTCTGGTCTGTGAGGGACCACCAATGGAACTCTTTTGCATCATGGAACTGTGACCAGGGTCCCCTCCTCTCCTCTAATTCTAAATGTTGATATACTAGTGCTCCTCCTCAACTTGGCACCACAACCTGGGATTGTGCCCTAGATGTACATATGGGCAATGCAACAATCTTTCACCCAGAGCCAATAAAAAGACTCCTGTAATCTCCTTCAGATCAGTCATCTTACCCCCTACTATCTGTGGGCTGAGAGATCACAAAACTGTTGTCACTGATTTAGCTGCCTCTCAAAGCCTACATCAGTTTGCCAAGGTAGGGCCTATCTTGGTGAACTGGTCTGTGCTCCATACCCACCCTATTGCATTTGGCAACTTTCATGCCTACCTTCAAAATTTTTGGGGGCAGAAAAAAAATGGTTTCATCCTTTCTTTTGACATTCCAGAATTCACTTTGAGGTGTTATGTAAAGTTGTTTGGAGGGTAATTTGGGAAAAATTAGGAGGAGCCCTGTTATTTCTCTACCATCTTGGCTTGTCCTCTCCTTCTATAACCTATTTTCCAGGATTGTGATAATAATTTTAATAAACTATTATTACTTAGCACTAGTGTGGAATTTTCATATTTGCAAGTTGCTTTTTAATATTATCTCCTTTTTTCCTCAGAACAACCTTTGGTGCCATTATTTACCCATTTTACAGATGAGAAAACTGAGGTTAAGTGATTTCCCCCTTCACAAGTGTTCCATAGACAGTAAGTGTGTGATGCAGAATTTTAAATGAAGTCTTTTCTGTTTCCAGGTTCCTCATTCTATTCATTATACCAACTAGCTGCCTGAATAATGGATCAAATGAAATATATAATGTATGGAAAGTATAAGTATAAAGTGCCACATAAAATATGAACCTGCCAAGGGACTCTCAAATTCTGTATAGATAAAATTACAAAAAAATCTCTTAAATAACAAAGTATGGCAATTAACTGGAAAAATAGTCAAGTTCATGGCTTGGCCTCACCAATTTAATAAATGGGATGGTAATACTTAAACAATATAGCCATATTTTTCTCTTTCTTGAAAAGTAAATCTTTTTTAAACACTGGTTTTTGGTTTCCCAAACTTTTTCTATGAGTTAGCTTCCACTACATCTACCTATCCTACCATCTGACTACTTGTTGATATTAATATTTGCTAATTATTCTGAACTGGTCAAATTCTTTGGTTATTTTGATAGGTTTGTTTTGTTATTGGTTGAATATTAGCAAAATAGATCAAAATCATGAATCTTTGATAGTAATGTTTAGAATATACTGGCACCTTGCAAATGCTAATATTCACAAAGGATTACTGATCCTACCAATAAATCTCCAGGTATAAGAATAAAGATATTATAAATGTCTTTAAGTATAAGGCCAAAGAGTTGGGAGATGTTCAGGTAACCCATATGTGGAGGCCAGCAGATCTGGACACTAAGGATTATTTTTAGTACTACCAAACCCAACTGAATTCCCTAACTTCCTACACAAGATATAGATAGAGGACAATACCTGGGTATTTAGTCCATAGTCCTCTGTCAAGGGTGATTAATCAATGAGATAACACTTAGGAAGTGCCTACTGTGTGCCAGGCACTGTGCTAGGCACTGGGGTTAAGATAATCCTTCCCCTAGAAAAATTCACAAGTGAATGGAGGTAGACAAACATGCAAACAATTCTCTACAACCAAGCTGTCGACAGGATGAATGGGAAATAATCCACAAAGGGAAGGCATCAGAATTAAGAGGGATTTATAAAGGCTCCCTGTAGAAGGTAGAGTTTTAACTGGGACTAAAAGGAAACCAGGGGATCCAGGTGGTGAAGTAATATAGTAAATTTTGACATTAAATAAAGATAATGGCATAGCAGAGCAAATTCCAGATCTGAAATAACATGAATTGTTAACTGTACAGAAGCTAAGCCAGGATTTTTTCCATTAGCTAGAGACTGCATATAAGTGATGTAGAATCCATATCTCCTTCGTCATTGATGAAAGCTCTACCTATACCCAGAAGCAAATCAGGGGCAACTTGCCTTAAATCAAATGACATTGTTCAGTTTGTGGGAGGTGAGGTTAAGGCCTAAAACTTCCAAACGGTTATTAAGGGAAAACTGACTTGAATTCTAAGCTATGAATACACTTGGGTCAAGATGCTTTGAAACAACTAGCAAAAAAGAGGCCAACATAGGACTTTTTATGACTATGGACCCTTAGTGAACATGCTGTAGAGATCTGATTAAGACAATAGAATTGCTTATGGAGTAGAAGGCATCAGATTTGGATAAATTGAATCACTTGATGGAAAATGCCAAACGTCCCACAGCTAAAGTACAAAAACCCTGGAATCATATATTTTAAAAGATTTTGAGGAATTCTTTGGCTTTGAAATATCAACGGAGAAGGTGCTTTCAGAATTTGGAAGTACTAACAAGCAGAAAAGAGAGTCTTCATCTCAGTTTTGTAGACAAAGACACCTAGTGGGAGGAACATAAAAAATAATCCTTACTCTTGATATAGAAGATATGAAGAATCCTGAAAACCATATGACAGGGAATGCTTCCCAACTCCAGAAAAAGTATTGTTGGAGATGAATAGATGCAGATGAAAGCATACTATCTTTCACATCAGTAAATTTACAGTTTTATTTGGGGGTTTCAGTTTTTTATGAGTGTGCTCTTGCAACGGTGACCAATATTGAAGTATGTTTTGCATGATAATAAAATAAAATTTAACAAATAAAAAAGAAGATATGAGCAGGCTGAGCCAAGTAGCCAAAGGTCTTTTGAATGGATGAAAAGATGCCAGAATGACTTGAGAGCAGATTTCAGAACTTCTATAGAAAGTTGGGGATATTTGTTATGTAACAAATTGAATCAAAATGTGAAAGTGTATGAGATAGTTTAAAAAAAACCCAACAGAAAAAAGTCCATTCTCAAGGACAAACAACCTTGGATACCTCAATGTCTGCTTACCACTGGTCCAAGGAAAGTAATCGAAGAAATATTCCTACATATGCAGAATCAACTGAGGTAACTCAAAGAAAGTCTAGTGAGAGTTGGATTCATCCCAATTGGAAAGACAAGAGAGTAGAGGGGGAACCATCACTGCTATGAAAAAAAAACACAGAAAATTAGAACTTATGTATGTTACAACTGTTGAAAAGATGGCTATACACAGGCCACATACTCTCAAGAATAGAATGTAGCTTTAATGATGCAAGAGCTGAGAACCACAATAATAGCTTCAGGGAAAAGTAATGGAACTAAGGAAGGAGATCACCATGGTTCCTGCAAGCAATGAGAATGACCTTATCTGCAATTTCTAAGGAAGTTTTTCTACATGAACTTACAAGACCTTATATGGCAATGACTGAAAATAAAGAATATGCATTCATTTACTCTTCTGGACCTTAGGACCCAAGTAAAATTTGGAACTTTGTTCCAAATATTCTATGAAAGATATTTGAAGAAATTACATATATATATATAGAAATTACATATATATATATAGAAATTACATATATATACATATATATATATATACATACATACATATATAGACTCTGGAAGGATTTGGTCTTGGAAAAACTAGTGACAAAAACTACCTATATATTAAAGTGATTTTGAAATTTCCTGAAGATTTTAGACATGCCAACTCATGCCCTTGTATGTCCAAACCCAGTATGTATCAATGAGGTGTTAGCCCAACTGGAGCTAATTACTGTTTATTCATTATTAGTAAAATACTGGAAACAATTTTAAGCTGGAATTCAATACCCCCATGCATTGACCATCCATACAATATCCTCCTTAAAATGGAGGTTTTGGGAGGAACCAGCCAACCAGAGAGAGAGAATAAATAAAGAAGTTGAGAGTACTTCCAGTATGTGAAATACTATTTCATCTTCCTGGGTGAAGAGGTTTCTGTGACATGGTAAAGAACATCTGGAGAATTAGGAGTGAAGCTGGAGAAGAATAAAGACATGACCAGTCTGGGCATCTTCCTTAAAAAAAAAAAGGTTCTTGGGGCAGCTGGGTAGCTCAGTGGATTGAGAGTCAGGCCTAGAGACAGGAGGTCCCAGGTTCAAATCCAGCCTCAGCCACTTCCCAGCTGTGTGACCCTGGGCAAGTCACTTGACCCCCATTGCCCACCTTTACCACTCTTCCACCTATGAGACAATACACCAAAGTTAAGGGTTTAAAAAAATACTAAAAAAAAAAAAAAAAAAAAAAAAAGGTTCTTTTGGCACTAAGACCAGAAGAAAATTCTCAGTGGAACCATCATGTGGATTTCTATGTACTCATGCACAATTCTATCAGGACTGATGCTACTACATTTAAACTCTGCCTACTAATATTTGGGCATGAACCACTTCTACCTATTGATTTATGTTTTAGAATCTCTAAAAATGGATACACTTCTGACACAGACAACCAATATAGCTTTCAGTTGAAAGAATAGCAGTAAAAAGCTTGTGACTTAGCTGCATTTAAATCTCCAAAGAATGCTGAATGAAATAATATTATGATGCCCATTTTTACTGTCTAGACCTTTAACAAAAAAATGACAGAGCTCCTCTGAGAAACCTTGGTGTTCATGAAACCTGAGACAAATGGAATGCTATTCCATTGCTACCTGTGAAGATATTTAGTAACTTCTATGTTTACAAAAAGGTCCCAGAGATGGATAGGGTCCATGTAAAGACAGCATGCTGCTATCACTTACTGACAATTGGTAAATTAGCTAGACTTCTTGATGGGCAGATTGTGGTTGATAAACACTAACTTCAGAAAGAGACTAACTTTGAATCATGGATAGACTACCTGACCCCAAAAACAAAAATTTTAAGTAAAAGCTCTTTATTCTAAGCTCCACAAACACATTCATATAATGAAAGAAAACTAAGAGAGAACTAAGAGAGATCTAAGACAACCCATCTTTTTTTTATTTTATCGGTTGCATATATCATTACTGTATGTTTTTTGTATATGGCAACTTAAGATGATTATTTGAGATTCTAGGCTGTTCTTCCTCCTTTTGACAAATGCTGATATTCAATTTCATACTATGTTGTATAAATCCAGATAGCAGGTATGCTGTGGTATATTTTTCAAGGGACTATAAAATTCCCAACCCCAGGGAGGAATGTAGCCTCCTTTCAGTCATAGAGACCGCTGGGGAATATATTTTTCTTAGGTTGAAGAAGCAAGAGGATTATTAAAGGCAGGAACATTGGAGGTCTGTGGAGAGGGGCTTTTGGGTATGGATGTATGCATCAGTGGAGGCTAATTGCAAGTGAAAGATCCAGGTTTGATATAATCATAAGCAATTGGAGCCTTGCCTTGCTCACTGGTCCAGTTACAGAACTGAACTTGCCATTTGTTTGAAAGTGCCTGCCTGCCTTGTGATTCTGTTGGAACCTTGCAAATTAATTGTATTAATGAAGCACTTTAAAAATTGGACAGTGGTTTACAGGTGTTGTCTCATTTTATTCTCAAAACAACCTTGAATCTAGATGCTATTGTTGTTGTTATTACTATTATCATCAGATTATTCCCATTTTACAGATGAGGAAACTGAGTTTAGTGCCAGATTTGAATTCAGGATGATAAATCTTCCTGACTCCAGCATTAGCACTCTATCCTCTTTGCCATCTAGCTGCCCTTCCTCCCCATCATTTCCTGGCAAACTTGTATCACTTACTCTTTTGGAGATACCTAATGGTTGAAGTGCTGTTTACTTGGTACAAATGCCATTGTATTTTGTATCCTAATAAGATTAGCAGATTTTTATTGCATTCTGAAAGTGTCTGAAGAGTGAGTAAAAGAGTTAAATACAGTGGCTAGCTGAGACTTTTTTCAGAGTATATTATTGACAGATGGATTAGTCTCTTCTCAGTGGTGAGGGAACCCTTTAGTTTGAGGGTCCAAGTTTACCAAATTCCAGGTATTTGAAAGGTTGATTCAAGTCACTAATAATAAGGGTGATATAAAGCAAAATCATTCTTGAATTTTATCTCACACCCATCAAATTAGTAAAGATGACAGAAGTTGGGAATAGTCAATGCTGGACAGATTGTGGAAAAACAGGCTCATTGGTGCTATGTGTCAGCTTAACCAATGTGGAGAGCAATTTGGAATTATGTTTAAAAAAGTGATTAAAATGTCTATGCCATTTTTTTGTTTGTGACATAGACCGTTTTGGCAATCTAATAAAGTCTATGGATCCCTTCTTAGAACTATGTTTTTAAAGTTATAAAATACATAGGATTAAAAGGAATTATATTGAAATACAGTGAGGGCAGCTGGGTAGCTCAGTGGATTGAGAGCCAGGCCTAGAGATGGGAGGTCCTAGGTTCAAACCTGACCTCAGATACTTCCCAGCTGTGTGACCCTGGGCAAGTCACTTGACCCCCATTGCCTACCCTTACCACTCTTCAGCCTTGGAGCCAATACATTGTATTGACTCCAAGACAAAAGGTATGGGTTATTAAAAAAAATGCAGTCATCAAAATATCAAAACCAAAACAAGTTAATAGAACCCAAGTTATATAAGAATAAAGAGAGCCTCTGTCAAAATTATAATAATAATGAGAGCCAATAACCAATGTTATGGTAGAGAGGGAGATAGAGAGAAAGTCTATGAGGTGAGTCTCTCTTCCAGCTCTCCCCTCATGCCAGATATACTCAAGGAGACTTTGAGGGGTGACCTGAATGGTCATGCTGCCCCACAGGAGTTGGGGGTGAGTCCTCCCTATAAGATGAAGTATGTGATACCCTAATCTGATTCTGAATGAGGGCGGGGTTCACACCAACCTCCCCGGAGGTCAGTTGACTTCACAGTTGGTGGTCTGGCTCCAAGATGGAGGCAACCAGACCAAGCTGTGATTTCCCTTCCCCTTATTGTCTCCCAGGCACTCTGGAACGCTAACTGACTAATGAATGACTTTTATTATTCACAATTTGGGGGTTTGGGAAAGGGGTGAAAGGCAGAGGGATTTTGGGGTGCCCTCTTCTCTATTCCTATGGGGTCTGTCACTCAGGTGGGAACCTTTGGGGTTCCCACTCCCAAGCTTCTCCTCCCCCCTTCTTCTGTTTCTGTTTCTATTTCTATTTCTATCCTTTCTATAATTGTAAGTTAGACTGGAAAGGGTCTCTCAGCAAGGCTGGGTAATGGGAAAAGAAGATTACTAGATCGCTCCCAAAATGGAGTCCAAAAACTTATCTAACTCAATGGTTGAAGTCTTGATGGGTGAGAAGCGATGGGATGCCTTTGACCAGGAAATCAGGGTTTCACTGTCCAAAGAAAGATCCTCAGGAAGCCTTCAGGACTGGATTTGAGCTGGGATGTTCTCCTCCTCCCTCTCTCAGTCCTTCCTGGAAGTCCTTCTCCTTTCCTTCCTCCTCCAGAGAATCTCCCAGAATTCCCTCTGGTCAACTGTCCCCAACTGCCACCAACTGTCAGCCCCATCTTTTCTAGCTCCTTTTATCCCTTCCCCCTTGCACAAATCCCATCCTTACAGTTAAGAATACGCATTTATAACTTCTGACTCAGAGATGCCACTGTCAACAAGCATTTATTAACCAAAAAACCTTTATTAGGAGCTTACTATGTTCCCTAAGCACTGGATATAAATATCAGCAAAAAGACTGTCTCTTCCCTCAAGGCACTTATGTTCTAAAGGAGAATCTAAAGGCAGCTGAAAAGGGATGAGTTTGAAGGAAGGAGGTACTGGCTTATGGCAGAGAAGTCTGGGGAATGAAAGATAGCTGTCTTGAATTTTTCCTGAAAATGGAAATCCTAGGAAGAACTCTCCAGTGGGATAAAGTGACTTTCGGGGTAGACAGAGAAAAGCTGAATACATAGTCTAAGGAGGCCAAAGATAAAAAGCAAAGCCCTATATGTACCAAAATATTTATGGCATGCAGAATGAATCAGAATATAAACTCCTTGCGAGTAGAAATTGTTTCATTCTCTGTACTTGTATATCAAGCTCTTAATAAATAATGTTGACTCTTAGAGATGCTTACTGGTTGGTTTATTAATAACAATACTTTTGGTCAAAGAAAAGAATCAGAGATAATGTAGATGCCTATTGACTGAGAAATGGTTCAATTAATTGTGGTAGATGAATGTAACAGAAGATTACTATATTGTAAGACATGATAGATATAAAATATACAGAGATATATGGAAAAATATATGAATGACGCAAACTGAAATAAGCCAAACCAGTAAAACACCATACATAATGACCACAACAATGTAAATGTAAAGAACAAAAACAGCAAAATAGAAACTGAATGCTGTGTAATTATATTTATATTTTATACTTAAATATATTGTATATTATTAACATGGTGATACATTATAATATATTGGTATAATAATGTGTATAAATAATACTGTATAAACAATAAAGGTTAGAGATTGCATTTATACATATATATAATATTTAGGTCCCTTGACTCTAAAGAAAAATGGAGAAGGTACTCCCTCCCGTCTTTGCAGGGGCTGAGGAGCATGGGTGAGTAGCACTAACCAAAATATCAGACACGATTGATGATGTGTTGGTTATTTTTGACAAATATGTTTTATTTCTCTTTTAAAAATATTTATTATAAGTTATGATTCTCAGGGTGGGAGAGGGAGGAATGTACCACATTGGGAAATGAATGTAATATAAAAATAAAAAGTATCAATGCATTATTAAAATATGAACTATATGAGTTACTTAATGGGGCGTTGATAAGGGATGAATGACAATAATGAAGAAATATTGGTCTCCGATTCCCAGCAGTCCGTACCAGTCAAGTGCTGGTATCTTTGTATGGAGACTATAATATTATTTTATAGCTCATGGTTTCATTTCCAGGCAGCCATTGAAAAAGAAGAGGGAGCTGAGGTAAGACTGGTCATACGGCTAAGTCTTTCAAAAGGTTTTTACAGCTTCATTAGCATTTGCAGATAGAAATACATTTTCAGTGGCATTATGCTAAGTAATTATTCTTACAGGATGTGAGATTAAACACATTTTTCTCAGCATGAAATTCTTCTTGCCACACACTGAGTTTGATGACAGCTTTCTAGTTTGGATAGGACAATGCATACACACATACATGTATATGTAATAGATAGATATATAGGTTGATAATATATACATTCATATAAATATGATATGTATAAATAATGTAATTTTTTTAAGCTAGCTGGCATACTCTAACCAAAGGTAGTCCTCACAGCAAAATATTTTTTGGCTAGGTTGAATATTAAACCTGTTATTCCAAATTTCATGCTTTGAATTCCTAAAGCAGATGCAGGGTAGTGATGCCAAAAAATGAAATGGGAATAATGTGAGCCGTCATGTGTCTTCTGTCCAGTAGAGTGCGCACCAGATAAATGTTGTGTGTGTGTGTTTGCCACTTTGCTGCTGATGAGGTTCGTTTGTAATTGCTTCTGTAAAAATATGTAGCAGCATGCTTGGCCACCTTATTTACATTTTGGAATGTGGTTCAGAATAGGGGCTTTAGATTTAGAACTTTGTTTTTGTTCTATCAATACATGGGAGACTTTTGGTTGTTGCAAGCATTATGTTTACAAATGTGCACTGTTAAATTTGCTGGATTTAATTGTTACAGTACAGTGAATTATTGCATTATTTCTGCCTTTTTTTTTCCTGAGGAATATTCAAACTTTATAGGTCTCTGGGTAGGATAAAGTCGTTTGGAGCATATCAACATCTCAAGAGCACGTTATTTTTTCTTATTGGATTGTATTCACTTTACTGATGAAAATTTGAAGAATTAGAAAGCTTAAGGACGGAAAATTCTAGAAAGAAAAAGATGGTGTCTTACCATTTACTAAAATGTAAACTAGGAAATCTTGTTCATGGTATGGTATTTTCAAAGGTTATGGCAGGGCTCACCAAACCCAGAAATGCTCTAAAATCCAAACTAGTGTCTGCCCCTCCCCAGGATGGCTCTGGGGCAGGTATTCTTTCCTTTTTTGTTTGTTATGGGTTCCCTTTGGCAATTTGGTGAAGTCTATGGACCCCTTCTCTGAATAATATTTCAAGTGCAATATTTTTAATATTTTGTGTAATATTGATTAGCTAAATTAATTAATTAAAATAAAATACATAATAATGACTGTTGTATTCCTTGTCTTTCTCAATGGGTGGAGCAGGTAGTAGGAGGAAGAAAACTGGGAACCAAAAATAAAAAATAAAATTGAAAATACTTAAGATTATAAAAGAACCAATTAGATTGAATTGCAGAAATCAAGATACCCAAACAACCCAAAGTACACAGACCCCAAGTTAAGAACCCCTTCTGTATCATGAGGAATATTTCTGCCACAACAATTCTTACAAGCCCTGCCTAGTTGAAGGAAGTATCAACAGTGATGATATCATGGATCTCTGAAATAATGAAGTAATTGGTATATAATTCTGGAAACTACTGGTGCTGATTCCCATATCAAATGATATAGGAAACCTTAGAGTTTAGAGGAAAGAGGGTTTTCTTTAGGCCAACAGAAATTCTTGTGTCACATTGAGGATTGTAAAAGGGTTGCATAGCTTTGTTTTTAACTTGTCAGGGTTGGCTCAGTTTTCCCAGTGTAAACTCTTCCTTAATGGAGCAACTTTCCATAGCCTGTGCAGAGCAGGTTGGCTGTTCTGCTTAGTTGATTCAAACAAACAAACAAAAAGCAATTTCTGCTCCAGAAAAAGATTGCTTGGAGCCCCAGGATAGCAATACAGCCTCTATAAACAAACACATACAAAAATACACTCTCGTTTTGCAAGCAGGGGGACAAGAAAGGTTAAAAATAGAGCCAATAATGGTAAAGACAAGATGCAGTTTGGTGTAGAAGACAGAGAGAAACAGCATTAGAGTCAGAAAGATTTTGGTTCAAGTCTTACTTCTGACATATGTCAGCTGTGTGACCATAAGTAAGTGACTTAACCTCAGTGCACCACTTCAGTGATTTCTCCTCAGACCTCGGTGTTTTGTTTTGTAAGCTTCTCATGAACTTTTCATGCAATAGTATATATTAGAGTTCCCTTATCTCCCTAAACTTGTATCATTTCAATTTTGTACCATATCTAGCACCTAGCATAGCTAGGTATTTTGTCCACGGTATTTTGTCCATGATGTCTAGCATCTAGCACAGCTAGGTGCTTTGTCCACAATACCTAATAAATATTTATTGAATTATTGAGTTGAATATAAGTCTCCAGTCTTTCCTGAATCAAATCTGTCCTACATATCACCAAAGATTAATCTTTTTCTTCTCCCTCTCCTTCTCCTCCACCTCCTTCTTATTTTTGGTGTCCTTCTTCTTGCTCTCTTCTTCCTCATTTGATCCCCACAAAAACCCTTAGAGGAATTATTATTATTATTATTCTCATTTTGTAGATGAGAAAACTGACAAAAAACACTTTGAGTATATCAGTTCATTGGAACCTCACGAAAATTCTATGAAGGAAATAGTAAGGAAATTATTTATCCCATTTTACAGATGAGGAAACTGAGTCTCAGAAAAGTCCAGTGGTTTGCCTATGATCATATAGCTAGGAAAGAATGAAATGAAGGGTATGAATACAAATATTCTTGTGTCCAAATGCGTACTTCTAATCTAATCAAATTGAATTGAATCTACTCTACCACATTTTATTTTACTCCTCAGTGTCTCTCCATAATCTAGCCTCACTGATCTTTTTATCCTTTTCTTTTGGAATGCCCTAACAAAAACTGGCAGATATAGATAAGCTGATCAATTCCCTATCCTCTGAATATACCTGGCATATTCCCACTCCTGTTCCATGCCAGAATGTCTACATATTGGAGACATATAGTCAGATAGAACTCACTATAGCTTCCTTCAACTTTCAATCATCACTCAAGCCTGGGAACATGCTTGGTACTTGAACCCAATTTGGGTAAGGGTTGATTGTATAAAAGGGGGAAGGAAAGCTAACTACTCCCTCTTAGATGGCCCCCACTCTTGGAACATGGGCATCCTCAACTTTTCTAATTGCTCCTTTTTAACTTCCATTAGAACAAGATCTGGTTTCTAATCACATGCCCCCAAAGAATGATTTCTCTAAGAATGTGTCAGTGGATAAATAATGAAGAAAAGCTATTTGACTATTGTGGCTCAGCCCTACCCCCATATAACAATATTAGATCATTTTATACCCAGGGGTAGAAAATAAAACCCAGGATACAATTATGATTCTGCTAGAGGGAAATTTATAAAATCTAATAATCTTTAAGTCATTTAGACTGAACTTTGAGCTAAGTAAAACACAGCTCTGGAGGCTTAGACATAAAGATTTAGCCCTCTCTTTATGTATATAACATACAGCTGCTGTGTATTCTTGTTTTTCAATTCCTGGTAGAGAGCAAAGCATTTATATTAGGGCAATTAGAATCAATTACTTGATATAGCTGCTGAATTAGAAATGAATGAAGAAGTCTTTTACATATGCTCTTTCTTAGTGAGAAAGTGAATGAAAAGAGGAAAAGAATATCACTCTCTGCATGAATTATCTTGAAGTGGCAAAAGGAATTCAGCACCATTAAATTTGCCTCTACTCTCAGGCCCAGACACATCTCCTCTGTTTGTAGGCAATAGAGACAGCTTCAATCCCTATTGCTAATGTGCTCTGCTTATGGACCTTTACCATCATTTCTACATACCTACTTCATCTGACTGTAAGCAAAACTTTCCTTGAGTTTTTGCTATTTTCCTATGTTATTCTTGCCATTCCATTCAAAGCTCCCAGCAGAGAGGAACTGCTATCCAACTTCTAAAGGCTATGCACATCTTCTCGAGAAAGCTTATTTTAGATAAAGTAATGCCCAAAGTTACATTCAGAGAAAATATTCTTGGGCTACACTGCCACTTGAGTTGAGGTCAAGCCATATTCTCTCCAGATCAGGTTCTTGGGCAATCTCAATAAAAAAAAAAATAAATTGTTAAATTCTTACTATAGGACAAACACTATGTGCAATGCTATGGATTTAAAAAGAGACAAAAGACATTTTCTTCCCTCCAGGAGCTCATATCTAATTGAAGAGTTAACAAGCAAACAAAGAAATACAAACAAGCTTTATGGGGACAGCTACAGGGTTCAGTGGATACAGAGCCAGGCTCGGGGGCAGGAAGTCCTGGGTTCAAATTTGATCTCAGATACTTCCTAGTTATGTTTTCATAGCAAGTCACTTAACCCTCATTGCTTAGCTCTTAGATCTCTTCTGACTTGGAACCAATCACAGTATTGATTCTATGATGGAAGGTAAGGATTTAAACAACAACAACTATATGCAGGATAATTAGGAAAATTAACAGAAGAAAGGCACTAAAATTACGAGAGGTTGGGAAAGGCTTCCTTTAGAAGATAGGATTTTAGTTCAAACTTAAAGGAAACTAGGGAAGCCAGTAATCAGAGATGAGGAGGGACTGATCATTCCATATTAGCCAGTGGAAATGCTTGGAGTAGAAAAATGGATTGTTTTGTTTGGGAAACAGCAAGAAGGCCAGTGTCACTGTATTGAAGATTATTTGGTGGGGAATAAGAGTAAAGAAGAGAAAGATAGGAGAGGACTAGATTACGAAACACTTTGAACACCAAGCAAAGGATTTTTTATTTGATCATGGAATCAGTTTGGTAGCTAAATAGAGGAAAGGTTAGAGTTGAGAGACTTGAGGCAGGTAGATCCAGTAGAAGGTTATTGCAGTAATTCAAACATGAGATGTAAAGACTTGCATTAGAGTGGTGGAAGTATCAGAGGAGAGAAGGGGGCATAATTGAGAGATATTGCAAAGGTGAAGTCAACCAGCCTTGGGCTTGGATATGGAGGGATGAGAAATATTGACAAATCAAGAATAACAACTAGATTCTGAACCTGAGGGTCTGGGATGATGGTGTTGCTTTCTATAGAAATAGAGAAAGTAGGAGGTAGAGAGAGTTTAGAAGGAAACAAAGAATTTTGTTTAAAAAAACAAAACAAAACTCTTCTAATTTGGAACTATGCCCAAAAGGCTGCAAAACAATGTATACTTTTGAGCCAATAATACCACCACTAGATCTGTTTCCCAAAGAGATTTTTTTAAAAGGGGAAAGGGACTTAAAAAAGGAAAGTTCAAAAATATTTATAACTGCTCTTTTTGTGGTGACAAAGAATTGGAAATCGAAGGGCTAGCCTTTAATTGGGGAATGTCTGAACAAATTGCAGTATATGATAGTGATGGAATACTATTGTGTGGTAAGAAATGATGAAGAGGATTTCAGAAAGATCTAGAAAGATCTATATGAATTGATGCAGAGTGAAATCAGCAGGAGAATATCATACACAGGAACAGCAATATAGTGGAGTGATCAACTGTGATTACTTAGCTATTCTCAGCAATACAATGATCCAGGACAATTCCGAGGAACTTATAAAGAATGTTTGCCACCTACAGAAAAAGAACTGTCAGAAATCAAAGAATGCAATTTTTCACTGAAGTTTATTTGGGTTTTTGTTTTGGGATTTATGTGATTATTTTCTTACAAATAATGAACAATATGGAAATATGTTTTGCATGTCATATATAACTTGTATAACCCAGATTGAAATGCTTGCCAGCTCTGGGAAAAGGGAGGGAAGGAAGGGAAGGAGACAATTTAAAACATATAATTTATATTGAAATTTGTTATTACATGTAATTGGTAAAATAAAACATATTTGCAAAAAACAAAACAAAACCTTACCTTCTGTCTTGAAACCAACACTAAGTACTGGTTCCAAGGAAGAAGAGTAGTGACTTGTATATTATTGAAATTAGTGTCCAATACTCCAAATATTATATTTTATAAAGTTTATTTAAATAATCACTAGAAGCAAAGGAATAAAAGGGTAATTATCTAACAATATAAAATGTGACTAAATTTTTCTACCTACTCAAAAACACCATGTCCACAGCTGCCACCACAGGAAGAGAAGAGAGCAAAAGGCAGAACTACACAGAATTTATATCCTGCCTACATCAGCACATAAAAACAGGAGGAGAGTGGGGTACTGGGAATTGTAGTTTTTAGGGTAACAGATTCTAATTACACACTTGCTAGGGTCACACACTAAGAAGCAACTGAGATCAAATTTGAACTCAGGACCTCCCCTCTCTGGGCCTGACTGAATCCACTGAGCCACTGACCCAGTGAATTTAATTTTGAAGATGTTAGACTTAAGATGCTTACTAGAATCCTCTTCAAGATTTTTGAAAGGTAGTTGGAGGTGTGAGATTGAAGATTATAGAGAGGTTAGGGCAAGTAGATCTGAGAAGCACCAACATAGTAATTAAATCAGATCAGTAAGTGAAGAAGTATAAAAGAAGAAGAGAAAAGGGCTCAGGAAAGAGCCTTGTGGATCACTTACAGTTAAAGTATGTGATAGGAATGATGATCCAGTAAAGGCAACTGAGAAGTGCTCAAATAGCTAGGAAGAGAACCAGGAGAGAGTGGCATTCTGAAAACTTCCAGAGAAGAGAGCATCATAGAGAGGGGGTGATCAAAAGTGTCACAGGCTGCAGAAGTTGAAGACAATGAGAATTGATAATGGCAATTGAGAAAAAGGCATTGGATTTGGCAATCAAGAGATCCTTGTTAAACTTGCAGAAAGGATATGAAGGGCATAAGGGCCTGTACAAGAATGGCAGCATTATGAGTGGATAGAAGGAAACACATATAAATAATGTTGTGAAGATAGAAATGACGATATTTGATAACAGATTGGCTGTTGGCAGAGAGTGTGAGTGAGGTTGTGAGCCTGAATGAACAGGAGATTGTAGTGGCCTCAAGAATAATTGAAAAGTTGGAAAGAGGGGAGAATTTGAGGGGGGAAAAGATAATGAGTTTTGTTTTGGATGTGTTGAGTTTGAGAAGCCTCAGGGCCTTTCAGTTCAAATTGTCTAATAGATGGTTGACAAAACTAAAGATGAAGAGAGAGGTTAGGGCTAAATAAATAGGTCTGAGAATATAGAGCTCCTATTTAAGTCATGATTCCCCCAACCATTTGTAAGGATAGGTTTCTTGTTGTTAACAGATAACTATGTGAAACAAATTCTTGGTGCCAGCCATCATGTCCCAGAGAGGGGTCCCAGAACCAGAGAACCATGTAGAGAAGCCATGTTTACCATTTTGAGACTGCTAGCTTTATCCTTAAAATAAAGCCCATGTAAGCAATCCAAGCTTGAATTTGTTCTATTTATTAAAATATAGAATCTATTGAAACCCATGTCTCAGATCCAAAACACACACACACACACACACACACACACACACACACACATATACACATATGTACTCTTTGCTTATCCAAATTCTTCTTAGTCTGTAAGGTTTATCTTCTCCATGAAGCCTCCCTATACTACTCAAGACTGCAATGATCTCTTACTTCTTTGAACTTAGAGAATATTTCTTATCTGAACTACTCAATTGAACATATGAATCAATGTTGCTTTATATACATATTTAGCATTTCGTGTAGCCTTCATTTATTTCAATAAATAATTGTCAAGTACCTCTAAGTATAAGGCACTGTTTTATGCTAGAGATGGAAAGATTAAACCCAAAAAGGATATCAGCTAATCATCATCATCATCATTATCATCATCATAGCTATTACTTTAATAATAGTACCTTAATATTTGCAAGCGTTTTACATATATTAGCTCACTGATCCCCACAAAAATCCTGTGAGGTAGGTGCTATTGTCATCCCTACTTTATAGAAAAGGAAACCAAGGCATAGAGAGATTAAGTGTCTCATCCAGGTTGACATAGTTAATGTGTCTGAGGCAGGATTTGAACTCAGCAGTCCAACTCTAGCAGTCAATCCATATGTGCCTATGTTGGGGGTAGGGGAGAGATACATATATAAATAACTACGGAAGTATGAGTTAAGACCAAAGAAGTTCTGATAAAGTAATGCGGAAATCTTAAAGAGGAAAATGTCACTTTTCTTCTGAAAAAGTAGCCAGAGAATATTTGATGGAGGAAGTGAACCTAGAAACTTCTTAAGGGCACTCAATCAATCAATCAATCAACAAATACTATCTACTATGTGCCAGGGACAATGCTAGGTGCTGGGGACAGGAGTATAAAGAATGAAACAATCTCTTATTGAAAGAATTTAATGTCATCTTCCTCTCAGTGGTCCTCCACTGTAGGAATATTCACTTAATAGTAACCCCATAAGAAATTGTTGAATAAATGTGTGAATGAATGAATCATGACTAGAGCTTATAATATGTCCAGAATCTTTTTTAATAAACACTCAGAAGGGAGTTTTGGTTCAGGGCATCAGCTTCAATAGCAAAAAATATAGCAATGATTATATTAAGAGTATGCAAAGTGCTCAACTTCTCATAAGTTTCCTCTCCCAATCTCAAATGTGCTTAGGATCCACATGAAAGAGTCTAATTCCTTATAAATCCTTATAAATGCCTGGGAAGGGGTGAGTTGTGTTCACTTTATCAGAGAGTGGTGAGTCAGTGACCTCTGATTGCATTTAAGTTCATTCTAGGTTCTTAAGTCTACCTTGAATTTCCATCTTTGTCATGTCTCATGGCCTACCACAGAGGTATCAGAAGCAATTAAACTTTGGAAGGCTCAGGTCTTCATAAAGATACTTTCCAGTCAATGTAGACATATATTAAATGAATGAATGAATGAATAGGGAAAGCATTTATTAAATGCTTTAGTGTGTGCTAAGAACCAGAGGTGAAATAGAAAATTGAGACAGTTCCTGCTTTCACTAAGTTCACATTCTAATCAAAGGAAACCATACATATAGAAGGATATACTTGGTGGGTAGATGGAAAGGCCCTATGGAATCAGAGTACAGTGGTGGGAAAGATGGAAATACTAGATTATTAGCTTAGAATCCAATGTGGGAAATAGCACACAAATATTTAGGTACAAAGAAGCTATACACAGGATAAATTGGAAAAAATCAACAGAGGGAAGGCACTAGAATTAAGAGGAATCAAGAATAGTTTTCTGTAGAAGGAGGGATTTTATGGCTCCAAAAGTTTTCCAGAAAAAAAGACCCATATTGTTATTTCAGTATTCTATTGGTATTTTTTTGGTTTTATGTAATAGTCTCTGAAGAACTAAAAATGAGCATCACAGAGAGGGTCATGGAGAACTGCATATTAGGTGTGACCAGGCTATGATATATAAATAAAGAAGTTTGAAAAGAAACAAGAGTAAAGATATTAGCTAGGAAGTATATGATTGAAAAAGAAGATAGTCTGACCACTTGGCAAGAGCAAGGATAACAAGTGGATAACCTGAATATTTCATTGGCATCTTCACAATGTCAGAATGGAGGTACAAATGTGGACAGGCTATGGCCCATTTGCATCAATGGATGAAAAATGCAGAATAATGAAATCACACATCTATTTCAGCATTTTGGTATAAGATAGCAACACTGATTTTTTTTTTTAAGGTAGAGGCATGGAATAGGTTAAAGCTGAAGATAAAAAATCACCCTCAAAATTGGGAAGATCTTGATTCAAATCCCACTTCTGAAACATACTGGCTAGGGGGCAGCTGGATAGCTCAGTGGATTGAGAGTCAGGCCTAGAGATGGGAGGTCCTAGGTTCAAATCTGGCCTCAGCCACTTCCCAGCTGTGTGACCCTGGGCAAGTCACTTGACCCCCATTGCCCACCCTTACCACTCTTCCACCTATGAGCCAATACACAGAAGTTAAGGGTTTAAAAAAAATAAAAAATAAAATGAAATGAAACATACTGGCTATTTGATCCTACATCTTGGGTTCTTAATTTTTAAAAAATATCATAGACTCTTTTGGCAGTCTGGCAAAGTCTATGGATCCCTACATGGAAAGTTTTTGTTTTATTTTATTTTATTTTTTATTTTTATTTTGAATATTTTCCCATAGTTACATGCTTCATGTTCTTTACCTCTCCCCTGAGACCCCTAACCCCCTTAGCCAATGCACAATTCCACTGGGTTTTACATGTATCACTGATTAAGACCTAATTCCATATTATTGATAGTTGGACTAGAGTTATTGTTTAGTGTCTATATCCCTAATGATATCCCCATCAGCCCATGTGTTCAAGCAGTTGTTTTTCTTCTGTGTTTCCACTCCCACAGTTCTTCCTCTGAATGTGGCTAGTTTTCTTTCTCATAAGTCCCTCAGCCTTGCTCTGGATTCTTGCATTGCTGCTAGTAGAGAAGTCCGTTATGTTCAATTGTACCAGTCTCTGGGTACAATGTTCTCCTGGATCTACTCCTTTCACTCTGCATTAATTCCTGGAGGTCATTCCTGTTCACATGGAATTGCCAAGAATGTTTTTAAATAAGTAAAATGAAATATGCAGGTTTACAAAAGAAACCAATCATATTGAAATATAGTTATCAAGATATAAAATAAAGCTCATAAAACCCAGGTGAAGAACCCTTATTTAGGCAAAACATTTAACCAAAGTGTTCCAGGTAACTCTCTAAGTTAATTAGAGATATGCATGGGGCAGAGATGGAAGAGGTTTCCTCACCAGGAGTTCCTTATATTAATAAAATCATTGGTCTAGACAAAGCAAAACTACCACAGCACTAATATTGTTCTAATGAGAGTGCTAGCTCTGGCTGTACATAATTCAGTAACTCCTGTAAACACTAAGGTAGACAAGAACCTGGAAGTTTCTTATATAATTGTGAGTTGGCAGTGAGTAGCTGCTGTAGTTGTCTAGTTTGGGGAGAATTAGTGCTTAATATAAAGTATAGATTCTCACCTAGGACCTGATTTTTGTGGGCACCTTTTGACTACTCTGAGGGCACCAATGAAAGGACTTAAATTTTTTTCAATTAATGAAAACCAATTTTTTCTTCTCTTTTACATACACACACACACACACACACACACACACACACACACACACACCCCACTGGGGGAAAAAGGGGGGGGGGAATCACTTTTATATATATTCGCATAGCCAAAAAAAAGCAAATACCTGCAATAGCCATGTCAAAAAATTTTGTCTTTCTCATTCTGTACCTTGAGTCCATCACCTCTATATCAAGAAATAGGTAACATATTTCATTAGTGGTCCTCTGGAATCATGGTTGGTCACTGTTGATTTGTTTGTTTTTGTGGTACTATTATTATTATTATTATATAAATTATTTTCTTTGATCTACTTATTTATTCCATATCCAATTATACAGGTCTTCCCAGGTTTCACTGAAACCATTCCTTTCACGTCATTTCTTATGATACAAACAGTAGTATAATTTGTTTGACCATCCCCCTATTCAGGGCTACTCCCTTAGTTTCTGGTTCTTTGCAGAATTTATATTTTTGTACATTTAGGTCATTTTCCTTTTTTTTTTTTCAAATCTCTTTGGAATATAGGCCTAGTAGCAATATAGTTTAATGATTTGAGGGGTATTGTTTTCACTTGAAAGGAGTTTCCATAATGCTATAGATTCTTGAGTGGGAATTGGGCTGGATATAAATTACTAAAGGCAATTGTTAGGGTGGGGAGGGAGGTGGAAATAGTACAACCAGCTGAAGCCTTTTGGAGGCTACCTGAAAATTGGAACCTTCCCAAGTCCCCAAAGAGATGCCTGCTGAAAAATGAAATATATATGAAAGTGCTTTATAAAGTTAAAAGTGTCAAGCAATTATAAGACATTATTTCTTTATTACTGATTTTAAAAATTACAAAGTTTTTACTCTCTTAGGAATGTTTATAAGATACATATTTAATAGCTGCCCTCTCTGTCTCATCCTTGTATTTCCTTCCAGATCATCTTCTCCTTTATAGTGCCATTATATCAAGAGTGGAATCAAACAGACCTGGAGAGAAATCATTCCCTGGAGTATTATTTTCCAGATTAGACAGGACAGAACTTCCAGCCATATGAGTTTAGCCATTCTGCTATTCAGATTCCATGGCTTTGAAAATTATCATTTCCCCCAAAAACAAACATAATATTTTTTAAATGCTTAACTTAAGAAAGATGAAGTGCCTACCACAATTTGGGGTCTAGTTCTGGATCTGATCTAGGCTCCCTGCCCCAAGTATATGCTCTGCAATTTCTTGAGCATCAATTTGAACCCTAAGAAAGACTTTATAGAAGTCAAATGTGCTTTAGACCGTTGGCATAGATGGCCCCTCCCTCTCTCATTTATCTATCCATTTAAAGTTTGAAAAGCACATTATTTTTTATTTCTTCCATATAGGATTCCAATAGTCACCCAAATCTCCTTAAGTTTAAGTGTGGACCTGAGGAATTCATCAGTCTGATTCTCCAGGAAGCATAACTATCTTTGCTTGGTATGTCATTCCCAAAAAGTTTCTGGTTAACTGGGTATGGAGTCACCAAAAAGAAGAAGAAGAGAAATGAGTTGTTATAGTATGACCCACAACTCAAAGCTCATGTATGTAAGCTCTTCTCATTGGTAGAAACTGAACTTCTCTCAAAGATGGAAACCATAAACCCAAGATTTCTGCTGGCAAACTCTCACCGCCAACTCTTCCTGTAGCACTGAGTAATCAGTCTCCTCCAATGAAGAGTCTTAGACAAATGGATTTTGAATTATTCAAATAAGAAAATTAAAGCTATCTTAAAAGGACATTGTGTCTTTTTTTCTTCAACTTCCACTACATCCTGTAGCCCCACCAGATGGCTACTCTAGAGATAGTAACTAGTCTCACCTTCAATGAGAAAGTGAACAGTGGTGAATATGAGTTTGAATCCTAACCGTAACCTTTACTAAAAATTTTTTGATCATATAATTTCTCTGGGACACATTTTCCTTATCTATAAAAAGGGCAATACCTTAAAGTGCTATAGAGATTGATTTATTATTTTTTTATAATTTTGATGGATCTTTAATTGGAATTTAAAATATGAGGACAAGTAGAAAATAGCATTCAATTCCCACCCCCACCCCCATATACACTCTATTCCAAATAGAAAGATTTTTCTTTGATCTTATAACAAACTTTAAACTATCTAAAATTCTCTGATCACCAGGCTCAAAGTTAGAATATTATTAGCCATATTTTATTTTTTTCATTTTTTATTGTCATGCAAAGCACACTTCCATAATGCTCATTGTTGTAAGAGCAAACACACATAACCAAAATCACAAAATAAAACTGATGTGAAATATGACTCCTATAGTTCTTTTTCTGGATGAATTATTATTCTTGAAAGAACCTGAGGTATAGAGCATGGAGTGAGGAGATGGGCTTTTTTTTTTTTTTTGGTAGGATTAGCAAGATGCTGGACTAGTCTACTTATGCCCCTATAGATTGAATACTCCTTAACTGCAATTTTTGCCTTTGTGTCCCCTGTATGCAGCACAGTTTGGGTGGGGCATATAGTAAATACTTGTTGAGTTGAGGACAAAAAGGTGTAGGCTTAGTCAGCCAGAGATTAGGTTATTAGTAATAGAAGTCACATTTTAAGCAATTGAGAATCAGTATGTCACAGTTAACTTTAAATGCCCTCCCTCCAAATCTGGTTTGGACAGCTAGGTGGTGCCCTGGGTAGATTCTAGCCCTGGAATCAGAAAGATCTTTGTTCACATCCAGCCTCAGATTTTATTAGCTGTGTGACTCTGGGCAAGTCTCAACCCTATTTGCCTCAGTTTCCTCATCTATAAAATGAGCTGGATAGGGAAATGGCCAACCACTCCAATATCTTTACCAAGAAAACTCCACAAGGGGTCACAAAGAGTCAGATACAACTGAACAACAAACATTTTCCAGTCACATATATGCCTTCTTTTCATCTTGCTTTTTGGTTATTATAAAATCACAGATCGGAGCTGTAAAGTATCCAAGAGACCATCCAATCTCTTGTTTTAGAGTTGAGGAAATAAAGACTCAGAGAGGTTAAATAATTTGTCCAGGGTCATACAGCTAATTAGAGAGATCTCAGATCACCTGACTTTTAGCCCAGCACTTTGGTCCCTTTCAGACGCTGGCATGTCGTGGGGAGTGGAACAGTGCCAGTGCTGGATAGGATGTAATAAAAGAGCAGCACACAGTTAACACAGAATTCAAAAATTCAAGGGAAACAGACACTCTCCATTTCCAGGAGGCTTCCATTTTTCTCCTATAGGATGTGTTACTGAATTAAGCCCAGTGGGGTCACAGACATACTGGACAGAAGAAGAGAGGCTGGCTGGAGGAAGTGGAGGTGGTATGAGAGGCTGGACTTATGGGTTTGGAATGTGGCTCAAGTGGTTTTAGAAGGTTCATTAAAGAGTTCTTGATCAGATGAAGTCAATAGCTGTGGCAAAAATAAACATATGCTAGAATAGAAGACATAAGACAAAATATATTTTGCTACCTAAGTACAAGAAGGCGATAACCACATGGCTTCATCTGATACGATGCAGAACTCATTCATTCTAATAGTTTTCCTTTCCTAATTTCTGAATGCCTTGGCAAAAGGCAAGGATGATATATATCTCTCCCATGTCTGGGGCGCCCAACATGGATCAGAGAATTGTCATCTGTGGCATATAAATTCTGACTCCCCTTATTGTTGTCCAACCCATTGCACATGAAATTTGTAACACCTTAAAAGAGATCCAATTGCAAACTTGAACTTTCTATATTTTATTTTATTTATTTGATTGTTACATTAAAGTTCCCAGGTATCTCCCGCCCTCCCTCCCCTTCCCACACAAGAGAAGGTATCGTTTGACCGAAAGAAAGAAAGAAAGAAAGAAAGAAAGAAAGAAAGAAAGAAAGAAGGAAAGAAAAAAAGAAAGAAGGAAAGAAAGAAAGAAAGAAAGAATATATATAAATATTCTTTCTCTAGAGGTGTACATGCACAAGTTATTCTTCAAACAATATTTCTATTGTTGCACATAATATTTTCTTGTTTCTGCTCATTTCATTCTTCAAATTTCATGTAAGTCTTTCCATGTTTTGTAAAAATCAACCTGCTGATCATTTCTTACAGCACAGTTGTATTCCGTCACAATCATATACCACAACTTATTGAGCCATTCTCCAGTTTATTCTTCAATTTCCACAAATTTTATTTTCTTAAATACATATACCCTTGTGTGTTTTGGAAAGGGAGCAGAGGAGGGATTTTACCTTTTCAAAATGACTACCCAGTATTCTATACAGAGATTGATTATGGCTTCTCTAGCAATCCTGGTATGCTACTGAGGGGATATCTAATTGTCAATCTCATCCAGCAATCCAGAGAGTATCTATTCAGGGATTGACAGAACACCACCTGCTGCTGACCTACAATGGTAGAGAAAGTTACCTTTGCCAAAGAAACCACAGGTCCAGTCCCAATCCTGAAGCTTTCTCTTTGTATACACGAATCAAAAAGCGTAGTAGTAGTAGGGGGGCAGCTGGGTAGCTCAGTGGATTGAGAGTCAAGCCTAGAGACAGGAGGTCCTAGGTTCAAATCCGGCCTCAGACACTTCCCAGCTGTGTGACCCTGGGCAAGTCACTTAACCTCCATTGCCCACCCCTTACCACTCTTCCACCTTGGAACCAATATTCAGAAGTTAAGGGTTTAAAGAAAAAAAAAAAAGAGTAGTAGTAGTACCCCTGAGAGAGCTCTAAGAGACAAGGTCCATCAATCATTATTTATTTCAAATATGAGTAAGCACCTGGAGTACCATATAGGAGGTTCTTCATAATCAGATTATTTCATGATGAGAACTAAAATAGTCAACCCTATGGAAACAAGGGCAGTCTGGATAGTCTTGGCTATTGTTTCACGTGTGTCTTCTCCTTGGAGTGTGGGGGTTATATCATTTTATATCTATATATTCATATGGAGATATTGATAGATATAGATATAGAATACAAATGAATATATAATACATTTTTATAATTATATAATTTAATATAATTTGAATATATAATTATATAACAATATAATATATCACACTATACAATATAACAATGTAATATAACAATATATGATATTCTATAATATGAGATAATGTAATATAATATAAATTTTCATCCCCAATAAAATTTGAATATAATATATGTAATGTAATATAAGATGATATAAGCTACATGTAATATAATGTAACATAATCTAATATAATGTAATGTAACATAATATAATATAATGCAAAGTAATATTATATAATGTAATCTAATATGATATAATTAAGATGATATAACAATATAATATAACATAACAACATAACATAATGTAACATAATATAATAATTTTTCATCCCCAAATAAAAACATAAAAAGTCTCTTACCCTTGATTGAGCTCTCCTCTCATCTATCTTTTGTAAACAGCTTCTCTGACCTTTACTCTGCCTCAGGGGTGCCGGTATGTCTGACCAGCCCTTCTTGCCAACTGGCAGAGGGTGCTCTTGCATAGCATATCTGGCTCCCTCCCCACAAGCAGTCTGAGCAGTGCTACAACTTCAGTCACCCCTGCCTCCACCTGCCACGCAGGAGCACAAAATGCTGCAGCTTCTTCCAAGGCTTGGGCCAGCCCCTGAGCCGTGACCAGGCCCAGGCCCTCTTCATCCCTAGAGGGGTTTGAGGGCTGCGGGGCTCTCCTTACCTTTTCCTAAGGGCCCGCCCCACTTAGATTCCTCCTAGGCCGGGAAGGGGGAGGAGGGGAAGAGCATCTGGGTCTTAGCATGTGCCTACATAGAGCAGCCTCTGTTTACGTTGCATGTGGTACATGGAGGGGGGGGGGGGGGAAGAAAGGGCACTGAGAAGGGGGGAGCAGACCGAGGAGGGGAGCCCATTTAGTGCTCAGCAATAATAGATTTCCAGATTTAATTGGAAATTCAGTAAATCTGCTAAAACATTTAACGGTTTAAATTTTGCCTTTTCTGCAAGAAACAAAGGGTTCTGGTTTAGCATGTGTCTTTCAACAACTTTAATTTCATCTGTAGATTACGAATGGAAGTAGCATTTCCACTCGATTGCATCCTGGGCCTCAAGAAGACAAAAACCTTCATTGTTTGTGGCACTCCGATTTTTTTTTTCTTCTCCAGACATTAAGCTGTAGGTGGCATTCTTTCTACCTGACATCAGAGCACTTCTGTCAGGCGTACAGTTGACAGAATTTAGTGCAAAGCCATCTTAGGTGTGCGGAGCTCGGCAAACAACAAAACGGTTCTGTTGTCGGGTGGGCAGAGAGAGGAGCGGGCTAGGCTGATCTGCGCCCAATCGGGAACTCCTGCTTTTCAAACTGAGTAATTAAAGATCTTTAGAGTGCTTCGAAGGGAATTAATTAGCAACGAAAGGCTGTTTTGTTTACAGTCTTTATCATCAACATAATCAAAAGCTGGCCTTGATATTGGTAGCAAATTGGGCTGAATTTTCCCCAAGCCAAGAATGTTTCGTGCAGAGATTTTCTTGTTCTCTTGCTGATCTCCGAGGGCAGAAGGGGAACGAGGGGGATAATTAGCCCTGTCCCGAGGGCACCGTCTGCATCAAAAAGTGCTCACTCACTAAGCACCCACTTGTGCCGGGTCCGCTCTGTACGGCAGACCTGGGACGGTTTAATGGCTTTTACCCTTCGGGTATGATATGATCATTTCGGGCAGGTCTATATGCATTAGTGTATGTGGGTCTCGCAGCATTGGTTATTCAGGTCTAGAATTAAAAACAAACCAAAAAAACTAAGGTTAGAGCCGGAGTTTCTTAACCTGGGGTCCGGGTTATTTGGTTAGGAAAAAAATAACTATTTTTCACGAGCTTCTAACTGAGAGTTAGCATTTCCTTCCATGACGAATGAAGGCAATAAACACTATTCCGCGAAGGGGAGCCATAGACTTCACCAGCCTGCCAAAGCGGTCTAGGGCACAAAAAAATAAAATAAAATAAAGTAAAACCAGTCTGAATCAGTGGTGTGCTGCTAAATGTTTAACAACCAGACATAAGGGTTGGGGTGGGGAGGGGGAGGAATATATGCGCAAGAACTTTTTTTTTTTTTTTTTAAACTCTTACCTTCTGTCTTGGGCGGAAGAGTAGTAAGGGCTTGTCAGTCTGAGTTAAGTGAATTGTCCTGGATCACCTAACTAGGAAGTGTCTGATGCTTACTTTGAACCCAGGACCTCCCATCTCTGAGCCTGGCTAGCAATCCACTGAGTCACCAAGCTGCATTAGACACTTCCTTGAGTCTAGAGACAATCAACAGAACAATAAATGAACCCTTGATGTATAACAAATGCCAATTGCTGAGATATAAACCCTCACTATGAGAATTTGCCGCCTTAAGATAGAAGGAATTTCATAAGATCCACCAGCCTAACTCCTTACACCCCAGCAGGTGTGGCCCAGAACATTGGTTATATAGTCTCCAGAAGTGGAGATTCTCTTATCATTTTAAGCCTTTTTTATTTTTCTTATGGTTGTAAGAACTTTTTGGTTTATATAATGCACTTTTAGAGGGAACCCAGAATTGGAAAATCTGAAAGACAATTAACTAGATGATGGAATAAATAGAGTACTGAACCTGAAGTCAGGAAGGCTGGAATTCAAATCTATCTTCAGACACTTGCCCAACTTAATGAACCTGGGCAAGTCACATCACTACAGCCACAGCCTCCTCATCTATAAAATGAGGATCCTAATAGCAACTGCCTCCCAGGGTTATTGCCAGGATTAAATGAGATAGCATTTGCAATGTCCTTTATAAGATTTAAAGTGTTATATAGCTATCACACTCTATATGTATGTATATAATATATAATACATATAATAATAGAGCAGTTGCTAACTATTATTATTAAGTAGGAGACAGGTAGATGGCTAAGTGAATAGAGTGCTTGAGTCTTGATAGAACCTGAGTTCAGTTTTGAACTAGCTTACTGTGTGACACTGGGCAAGTCACTTAACTGCTGTTTGCCTTAATCCATGGAGAAGAAAATGGCAAACCACTACAATATCTTTGCCATGAAAAGCCCAAATAGTATGGTCCACAGGGTCATAAAGAGTCAGATGTGAATGAAAAACAACAAAAACAATGATTAACAACAAAGAAGTGACTTGCCCAAATTCACAGAGCTAATTATTGTCAGTTTTTTGACTCTTTTCTCTAAATGACAAGATAGTTGTCACAAAGCATCATGCAAAGGATTTTCTCTTTGGAGACAGTGCAATGAAATGAATGGAGTTATGGGCACTGAATCTGAATTCTGATCCTGCCACATAATATGTAAATGATCTTAACTAAGTTGATGAACCTCTGGGCCCTGGTTTTCTCATCTGTAAAATGAAGGGGTGGTGGTGGTGGTGGTTATCTCTAGAGTTTTTTGACAAAGACACTGGAATGGTTTGTCATTTTCTTCTCCAGCCCGTTTTCCAGATGAGGAAACTAAGGTAAACATGGTAAAGTGATTAGTAAACATTAGTAAAGTAAACATGATAAAGGATCACATGGCTAGTAAGTGTCTGAGGCCAGATTTGAACTCACAAAGATGAATCTTCCTGACTGCAGGCATGACACTCTCTCCACTGTACTACCTAGGTGCCCAAAAATGAGAGGGTTTAATTAAATGACCTCTAATATCCCTTATAGCTCCATAATATAATAT
>NC_058131.1:472271856-472321161 GCF_016433145.1 Gracilinanus agilis | reverse complement strand
ATATAATATAATATAATATAATATAATATAATATAATATAATATAATATAATATAATATAATATAATATAATATAATATAATATAATATAATATAATAAATATAACATAACATAACATAACATAATGTGATATAATATAATGCAATACAATATAGTATAATATAATGTTATATGATGTAATGCAATATAATATAATATATGACATGATATGATATAATATAATATAGCTTCAAGATCAATGCTTAGCATAGTATCATATTAAATTAGAGATTTTCTAATGATTTCTTATAATGGGCAGCTAAGGGGCACAGTGGATAAATTGGTCCCAGAGTCAAGAAGGCTTGAGTTAAAATCCTGCCTCAGACACTTATTAGCTGTGTAACCCTGACCAAGTCACTTAATACTTTTGGTCTCAGTTTCCTCATCTGTAAAATGAACTGGAGGAGGAAATAAACCACTAAAGTATCTTTGCAAGAAAACCTCAGATGGGGTCATGAAGAGTTGGTCATGAAATGACTAAACACGGATGATATTTAATAAAGATATTTTATTTTGCCAATAATATATATCAACAACTTTCTACATATGTTTTCTGAAGTTATATGATCCAAATTGTCTCCCCTCTCTCCTTTCCCTCCCCCTTCCTGGAGCTGGCAGCCAATTCAGTCTGGGTTATACATGTTACATATAACATGCATAACATATTTCCCATATTGTTTATTTTTGTAAGAGAATAATCACATAAAGCCTGAACCCCCAAACAAAAAAGCAAATAAACTTAAGTGAAAAATCATGTTTTGATCTACATTCTTTGTTATCAGTCCCTCAAAATTGTCCTGGATCAGATAGTTCTGAGAGACTTAGGAGAAAGAATGTTGTCCACATCCAGAGAAAGAATTGTGGGAATAGAAACACAGAAGAAAAACAACAATCACATGGGTCGATGGGGTTATGATTTGGGATGTAGATTCTAAATGAGCACCCCAGTGCAAATATTAATAATATGGAAATAGGTCTTGATCAATGACACATAGAAAACCCAATTGCTTGTTGGCCATGGGAGGGGGTGGGGCAGGGGAGGGAAAGAATATGAATCTTATGACCATGGAAAAATAGTCTAAATAAATTAATTAAATAAATGAAATTCCCCACCCCCAAATTAAACTGTCCTGGATCATTGTATTGCTGAGAGTAGCTAAATCTATCACAGTTGATCATTCCACAATATTTCAGTTACTGTGTACAGTGTTCTTCTGTTTCTACTTATTTCACTGCATCAGTTCTTTGTAGGTCTTTCCAGCTCTTTCTTAAATCTTTCTAAGGGACAGCATGGTATAATGCAAAGAAATACGGCCTTGAAGATTAGAAGGACCTCAGTTTAAGTCCTGACTTGGATACTTCTTAGCTATATAAAACCCGGCAAATCGGGGGCAGCTGGATAGCTCAGTGGATTGAGAACCAGGCCTAGAGACGGGAGGTCCTAGGTTCAAATCCGGCCTCAGACACTTCCCAGCTGTGTGACCCTGGGCAAGTCACTTGATCCCCATTGCCTACCCTTACCACTCTTCCACCTATAAGTCAATAAACAGAAGTTAAGGGTTTAAAATTAAAAAAAAAAAAAAAATTTAAAAAAAAAAAAAAAAAACCCGGCAAATCTCTTGGTGCTCTATACAGAGATATCAAACATGGCTTGCAACACTCTTAATTTTAGCTAGAAACAGATTAAAATTGAGAAATATTTAACCAAATAAAAAACACAATAGACCACACATTGACTTAGAAAACCACATATTAACATTATTTTTATTCTATTGTTGCTGTTGTTGAGTTGTTTTGGTAGTGTCTGAGTCTTCATGACTTCATCTAGTGTTTTCGTGTCAAAGATACTGGAGTAGTTTGTCAATTCTGTTTCCACATCATTTGACAGATGAGGAAACTGAGGCAAATTGGGTTAAGTGATTTACCCAGGATCACACAGGTCACACAGCGAGTAACTGTCTGAGGCCAGATTTGAACTCATGAAAAGGAGTCTCTCTGAGTCCAGACCTGGCAATCTATCCACTGAGCCACCTAGCTGTCCATCTATGTTCCATTATAGTGCTATTTATTGATTTAGAAAACCATATATCACCATTATAACAACAACCTCAAACTCATTTTATAGATGAAAAAAACTGAGCCCAGAGAAGTTCAGCAACTTGCCTAAGGTCACACACATATTATGTGGCAGGATCAGAATTCAGACTCTGCTCCCATGACTCTATTCATTCCATCGTGTTGCTCTGCCTCCAAGGATGAAATCCTTTGCATAAGGGCTTTGTGATGACTTTGTTGTCACTTCTTTGGAGAAAAGAGTCAGAAAACTGATCCTAATTAGCTCCATGGCTTTGGGCAAATCACTTCTCTGTCATTAATCATTGTTGTTGTTGTTCAGTCATGTCTGACTCTTCATGACCCAGTGGAACAACTGTCTGTGGAGTTTTCTGGGCAAGATACTGGAGTGGTTTACCATTCTCTTCTCCAAGTGGAATAAGGCACCACCACTCAACATTCAACAACTTGCATAGGATGAGCCAACTGCATTGATAGAGGGAGTTTTCTCATTCCTATACTAAAAAAATTTTAGGCCCAGTCTTTATCCCTTATTCCAACACATTTAGCTAATGAGATTTCCTGAGTGGAACCAAAACTTCTTCTCTTGGGATCCCAAACAGAGCAGTAATTTTAAAATTCTTTTACTTGATTTTTTTTGCCCCACAAATTTCTAATTACTATGCAGCTCCTTTTAAAGAATAAACTACCCAGACACTATAGTAACTGTCCTGGAAGAAGAATGGAGCAAACTATTAATAGAAGGAGGATGACACAATTGTCATTCATTGCATCTTAAAGAATGGTAGTTTTTAAAGGGGAAGATGGGGTAGGGTTCAGAGATATTTTACACATTAAGGGCCAAGGCTACCCAGTTCATGTACTGATAGTTCAATTACAGTGTTCAGTTCATAGGCAATTCATATTCTTTTCCTTTAGATAATACTTTAACTCCTATTTATTAAGTGCTCTTAAGACTTTCATACTTTTCCTTTATCTTTTTCTTTTTAACCCTTCCCTTCTACCTTAGAATCAATACTGTGTATTGGTTCCAAGGCAGAGGAATGGTAAAGGCTAGACAATGGGGGGTTAAGTGACTTGCCCAGGGTCATACAACTAGACAGTGTCCAAGGCCAGATTTGAACCCAGGACCTCCTGACTACGTCTGGCTCTCAATCCACTGAGCTGCTCCTTCTATACCTTTTCCAACTATTCCTGGGAACCTGAAGCAGCCAGTGGCCGCAGGAGCTCCAGAGATCATGCAAACAAGAGGAAAGGGAAATTAAACAATCCCACTGTGCCCATAAGTATTGAGTGAATCTAGATATCCTTCCTGATTATGGGTGCCATTGGAAAGCATGTGAAATGTCTTCTTATTTGTTCCCTCTTCTTGGAGATTTTGTACTGTAGACTAAGTTTTGTGTAAAATTGGACTCACTTAAATGAAGATCGATAGAAGTCACACCCCACTCAAGTTTACAATACATTTTTCTTTAGCCTGTGTTACAATAGACAAGAGATAGCTGGAAGCATGATTGCAAATACATACGTAAAACCAACTGTCTATTAACCCACCTAAAGTGCTAAGGCAGAAGTCAAATTCCAAGGTCCTAATTTGTGGGTCTCCCCCAAAGCATTGGATCTTAAATTCCTAGAGAGCCACAGCCTTTATACCCTAGTCGGTCAGGGACATGGACTTGACTTTATCATTCTCACCTTAAACCTTTAGTCAGAGAACTGACCCCCCTAAGTTACCTAGAGCAAGGAGTCTGTGAGTCTGCTTGGCTGGTTTATTTATTTAATGTTTAATCCTTTCTCCCTTAGAAAAATGATCTCCACCTCTTCTGAAATCCCTTGCCATAATTCTGTTGACTGCAGTAATGTATACTTACCACAGCAACTGATAAAGAAATAAAGGCTTCTGTCAGGATGAGGACCATTGGAAGGGGGAGTAGGTGCTAATTGGAGGGGGAAGGGGAAAGAACATATCCAGGGCTGGGGAGGAGGTAGAGACCATATCATCTGCTCTGAAGTAAGGCTCTTTTCAGGCTGGACAGGTACTGGTGCCTAATTGAGGGGGAGGGAGATTTCTATCAACAGCACTCTGGGGTACCATTTGTTTTCAAGACTTCTTTTGTTGGATATTGGCTAGCCCCCGGCCCATATTATGGACTCGCATTTTAATTATTTTCCTATTTAGTTAGCTTCTCCCCCTCCTCACCCTCATCCAACAGTGATTTAGTATCTGTTAATCCCAGTTGGAAACCTTAGCAGATAAAAGTCCTATACTGTGTAGATGGCTTCCAGAACAAATAAGGGGCAGTAGATAATTTAGTGTTAAGTTTCAAGAGAACGAAGGGTCGAGACTGGGGAAGGAGGGAGGCCAGCACCTTTTCTTCATAAGGCATCTAGCAAATGCAAAGAGCAACGTAATTCATGAGCTTAGGAGTGCATGTAGATCAGGTTCATTTCCAGAACTGCAACTGCCTGCATTTAGGTGATATTAGAAGCCACCATGACAGTAAAGTCTTTCATGCATGGCAGCTTAGCTCACACTTTGAGAACTAGTTTACTGGAGCTATCAGGTTGAAAAATACCAAGTCACACGGTTTTAATGAAACTAAGTGTGGATCAGTGTATCATAAAGAGCATCCAGAACTATTTAAAAGATCCTTGAGTGGAAACTAGAATGGATCTTCAGGATTAATTCTGCAAAGCCTGTCTATTTTGACCTTTTTCAGTCTCATATTAAGGCTGCTGAAAAGTGTGTTTTGTTTGGCTAATGCTAGGGGACTGCCTCAGTTCTTGGGCCTATTAAACTGAGGCTGCCACTAAAGTTTAGCATGCATTAATTGACTGATAAGGACTCCAGTGGGCATCAAATGGGAGCCAGAAGGGCCATCTTAGATTTTCTTGCTTTATTTCTCTTTCCACTTCATTTACATCGTAAGCCATTTTGGTGATCCAGATTTGAATGAAGCCACAGCTTAAGCAGTGAATAGATCTCAAGAGCTTGGATTTTCAATGAAATTGCTGTATTTTTACCAGATATATTCATAAGTTGAAGTGAAAATTGACACCTTGGGTAACTTTATCATTGAAAATAGAAATTCAGGGGCATTAAAAAAAAAAAAAAACAACAACCCAAACTTGCTGAAATTGAGCATATTAGTGCATAGGCCTTTGGCTCAGTGGGTGTCAGGGGTTAGAATCAGACAAAGGCCAAGTTCTTTGAGGCTGAGATAGGGATGAAAAGAGATAAGTCAGCCTATCACCTTGCCTCTTCTCAGGTTGGTGCTTGAGAACACATTCTCCCTAAAGATGTCCATCAGAGCAGAGATGCCAGAACCTGTAGAATGGAGAGTAAACCAAAAGGAATAGATAATGCGGGAAGAAACCTTTTAAAAAAATCATGAAGCAATATTTTTAACTCTAAAGTTAACCTGCTAATCCTTAAGCTGGTGATATGACGGTGTCAAATGTGATGGGATTTTGTGATTCTCATTATTGTTATGTATTGTTCTTTTCCTAGTATTCCATATTAATATTTATAAATGTCCTTTTTATAGTACCAAGAGAACCAAAACCCATTATTAAGTTTTTTAAATGGAAAAACCCCAGCATCCAATATAGTTGATTACAATTTAGAACAAAAAGGATTTCAGTAGTAATCCACTTGGAGCTCCTGGTTGTTGTTGATTTGCATAGAAATGCTTCTGACATTGTTTTCTCTACCCATTTGCACAAAATAACATCCAAATGACAGAGAATAAGGGGGGTATTGATCGTACTCCCTCCATAAGGAGGTGAAATCCACCTATGAGACCACAAGTGAAAGAGAGTATGTATTTTAAATTTTGTCCAAAGGGAAAAAAGCAAAATGAAGGGAGCTAGAAAAACTGAATGTATTCATTTAGTTGTTCTCTCTGCATCATTTTACTAGTTAACGGTTTCTAAGTTGCTTCTATTTCAGAGGATATCTTTTTCTGAAAGAGTAATACTTGTACCATAGTTATCACATGAGGAGTGTCAAATGAATCCTATGTCACCAAAAAAGTATAGAGAACTCAATTTAGAGCATTAATCTGCCTAGTTGGCATCCTATTCAGCCCCATAGGTTACAACCAAGCACAGAGAACAAGTTCTCTTTGTCCTGTCCAGAACCATAGTTATCCTCTGTGATAGCCAAGTAAAGACTGATTTTCAGCACATAGAAGAAGTCTCCCTCAGGTAGACGTTTTGCTAGTATTTAAGATTTTTGTATCTATGCTCATTAAGGAGATTAGTCTGTAGATTTTTTTCTCTGTTTTTGGTCTGCCTGGCTTTGGAATCAGTACCATATTTGTACCATGAAAGGAATTTAGTAAGACTCCTTCTTCGCTTATTTGTCAAATAGTTTGTATAATATTGGGATTAGTTGTTCTTTAAATGTTCAATAGAGTTCACTTGTGAACCCATCTGGCCCTGGTGATTTTTTCTTAGGGAGTTCCTTGATGGCTTGTTCAATTTCTTTTTCTGAGATGGGATTGTTTAAGTATTCTATTTCCTCTTTTGTTCATCTAAGCAGTTTATATTTTGGTAAATATTCACCCATCCCCCAGGTAGAGAAAAGAACAAAGGGCAGAAAAATGAGGGGAGGTATAGAATAAAGTGCCTTAAAAGTCTCTGTAATAATAATAATATACATAGTGAACACTTGAAGAAGGCATGTTATTATCAGTGCTAACAGCCCTATGGGTTGAGGTAGTAAAAAGTGATCACTATACTCTACCTTCTCTCTCCTACATGGAAGACACCTTCTTTATCTCCACCAGAATAGAGTTTAAAGATATATAGGACCAGTCAGTCAACAATGGTTCTCTGTCCTGTTGAGTTGACAATTGAGGTTAATGATTTTAAATCACCCAAACTAGAAAAACTAAAACCAAAGAAAACAGAACTAAAAGATTTTCTCTGAATCTTTTCAGATTTAGAGAAATCTGAACAGAGGAAGAAGATTTCCTTTTATCTGTGAATATAATTTATTTTTCTTAGCGTAAGATTGACTAGGTCTTTGGAAGCTTAAAAGTGAAATCTACTTCTTAGCATTTGAATTGCTTTGTTCCTTTCTTTAGGCTCATACCAATCTTTACTTGTTGAGTGGTAGATGATGTTAGTGGCATGGTAGTGCTAGCTTCTGTGGGAGTTGTTCTTTTAAAAAAAAACACAACAAAACATCTAAACTGCAACTACAGATAAGGAAAAAGGAGTCAAATTTGATGCCTATGAATCCTGACAGCTTCCCCATTATGATGCCTATTTAGGTCCATAGAAATAGAGTCTTGGTTACCAGCTAAGGAGTATTGTATATTCAAAGCAGCACCAGTGTAACCCAATTCCTGTGAAACTCCAGTTTGGAGAAGGATATTCATCATTACAGTACAAATCTTTTTTTCGAAACTGGCCTCCTTATATGGGGAAATATGTCTTATATTTCACTTGTGGGTAAAGGTCAGCATTTGCAATGCAGCTTTAGTACAAGAAACATTCCTAAGTATCCACGCTTCTTTGAATCATTAGAAACTTTTTGTCCTCCAACACCCTAATTATTCTCCAGTGCTATGGCCCCATAAGTTCTAGCCCCTCACCTCATTGAGCATCTTCACTTAGATTAAGTCTAGTTCTTATTCTAGAGCCTTCAAGAAAGGCTGAAGAGTTTAGTTGGTTTTTTTTCTTTCTTCCTTCCTTTTTTCTACCTGAGAGTTTTGTAAGTTCTTGGGCCCGGGGCCAGCCCTCAGAAAAATGCCATGTTGGCAAAGTTTGTTGTAAGTGATCTCCTCTTCTGTCTTCTTTTCTCTCTTTTCTGTGCCTTCCCACCAACAAGGTATCCAGTGTCCTAATGTTGTCCCCTACCTGCTGACCAAGGTTTATTCTCTCAGGATACATTCCTTCCTCTAAAACTATCTTCACTCTCTTTCTCAGGAACACTTACTTACCTGTCTTGTCCCTCTTCCTCTGGGTCCTGCTAGGTCACTGAAGCAGATGATAATGGCTTAATGTGTCCCTCCCCCTTTTCCTCCCTCCCAGATAACATTCATGTTTTAATAAGGCACTGACTCAGAGTAACAAAGGATGTGCTGCTTAATATTTAAAAACAGGGTTTCTGAAAAGCAGGACACACATTTAAATTTTATCTGCATTATTAACGCTATCTATCACTTTCTTAAGCCTAGATAACCAATAAAAACTATACATATATAAAAATAAATACATATATATGTATGTATATATAAATATATATGTATATACTTGCCATTTCTAAATTATAAATGTTCTCACTGAAAATTTAATCATCAGTTCCAGGACACTACCGATTGTAACCCAAAGTAATGAATCACTAATTGTGAAATTATACATATACTGCTAGGCCAGTAGGAAAGATTTGGGGGAAGTTTCCCTCAAATTATGTTCTGGGGTGACATATTCCACCTAAGCCTAAGGTCCTATCTGCAACACATTGTAGTATTTCCCTCTCTTCAACAATGTAAATGTATTCATTAATTTCCCAAAGGGGTCCATTGCAAAGTGAGAACTCATATATCTCCCTCTAACATGAATTTATGGGCAGATAGGTGGTGCAGTGCCTAGCTTGGAGTCAAATCTGGTCTCAGACACTTACTAGCTGTGTGATCCTGGGCATGTTGCTTAACATTTTTGCCTCAGTTTTTCTCATCTGTAGAGCAGGAGAAGGACATGGCAAATGACTCCAGTGTCTTTGCCAAGAAAACCTCAAATGGAGTCAAAAAGAGTAAGACATGACTAAACAACAAGAAACACGAATTTCTCTGGAGTGTCTCCAGGAAATTAATACAATGATTACAATTCACATTAACATATTAGCCGGGTTACTAGTTACTCCACAAATTTACATCTCCTTCTCTTGATTGTGCATTTACCTTGAAAGCTCACTTTCCTGTCCCTTGACTTCCTTCGAGGCTTAGTTTAGGGAGTCCCTTCAGAATGACGCCTCCCCCTGATCTTATCAGTTGTTACTACTCTCTCTCTCTTCCACTATCCTGATAGTATACTTATTTGCCCCTATCATACCCCTCTTCTCAAGGAATAGCTTCTTGTGTTTTGATTTTGTCTGTAACCGTAGCCTTCATCAGAGTACCTTTCTCATACATGTTTGCAGAACTAAATATGTATTTACACTTTGAAAAGCAATTTAACAACTGACTTTAAACTATTAATTTATTAATATTAATTAGCAATAATATTAAAACTCCACTAAGACTTTTGAGATGCTGTATAAGACTTTAATGTTCATAAACTGAGTTACCCACATTATCTCATTTCACCTCACAAATAGCCCTATGAAGTGAGTACAAAAGGTATTATCACCCCCATTTTATGGATGGAGAAACTGAGGCACAGAGAATGATTTACCAAAGTAAGTTATAAAAGCTAGTTGAATCAGAGGCAAGATTCAAATTCAGGTCTTTTTGATGCCAAGTTAAGCACTCCAGATACTATTCCAAGTTGGCTTTCCATCATTATCCTCATAACTCTGTGACTCGGTATAGATGGGCAAGGTGTGCATCATCACCTGTAATGGACAAATGAAGAAAAGGAAATATGGAGAGGATGAATGGTTTTTCTGTGGTCATATAACATAGTTATTAAGTATTTAAGTCCAGACTGGAACTCAAGCATTCTAAAGCCAAGTACATCGCTCTTTCTACTACATAATGCTATCATAATAACTAATCAGTGTAGTCTTTTTTTTTTCCACAACATTGCATCATACCTAATGATGTCTCTTGTGAAGCTTTTTACCTTGTTAAGGTAAGGTATATAATAAAAGTGAGGCTGTAAATGGTCATTTGGGGTGACTGGGTAGTTCAGTGGATAAAACCCTAGGCTTGGAATCAGAAAGACTCGTCTTCATGAACCCAAATCCAGCCTCGGTTACTTACTAGCTGTGGGACCCTGGGCAGGTCACTTAACCCTATTTGCCTCAATTTTCTCAACTGTAAAATGAGCTGGAGAAGGAAATGGCAAATTGCCCCGCCGTATTTGCCAAAAAAATCCCAAATGGTGTTATGAAGAGTTGAACCCAACCAAACAACTTAACAACAACAAAAAAATGTTCCCTCTGAACTTTGAGAAGGCTAGTTCCTACAAAGCCAGAGAGGAGACACTAGAATGAGGGTCACTGTGGAAGTGGAAGAGGAAATACTTCCTTACATTTTTTCTGACAAAACAATGGGATAGTCAAAACAGCTCCCTTCTTGGGCAGCCTTAAATGTTCCATTCCTGAGCCAACTGGACCGTGAGGTACGTTGAGTTCTAATTCTATCAATATTATTGAATCTCTCAGTATTTCCTGGTGAGATTTAGTACCTCTGCACTGTAGGATGAATCCTCTCAGTGACTGAAGTGGAGGCCTGCTTAAATAGTTAATGACTAAATCATTTGGAACAAATCCAAGTCTAGGAATCATTTGATTTTATATTTAGTTTCTTGTTTAATTAAAAGACCAATGGAAGGCTTAGGAATACCTCTATCATAGAAGTAATAATATTAAAGAAGAGAAGGTTTATTTTGTTTACTAACAGTCATGATTAAAAAAATTAATAAAAAAAAAAAGCACATTTTAAGCTTTTAGTTCCTTGGAAGATGGTCTCAAAATCCAAAATCGTCATGAGCCTCAGCTTCCTTATCTGTAAAAGAGGGATAATGGTGTCTCCCTTGTTTCCCTCACAGGGCTGTGAAGTAGACAGAGGGCAGATATTGTTCTTCACTTAGTTGAAAGGATCAAAAAAGAAAATATATGTGAAATGCATTAGAAACCTGCAAGGTACTACATAAATCATTTAACATAAATCACTTAAGAAATCTACATATGCATGTAATTCAGAGAGATGTTAAATGGTAGTCTTAATTAAATTTGCACTGTCCAAGGAGGTGTGGTTACATGAGTGCTAAATGAATCTGGGTGGGTGAAACTACTCACCTCAGATAAAGTCTCATTATTTACATTAATTTCAAGTCTTCTGAGTGGAGGAAGCCATGTATTAATTTTCCCTTTCTGGTGTGTAAGCCAGGAACAGCTTATAGTCAAAATGTGCCCTTGCAACAAAAGTACGTAGTGATGGCTGCAATATTTCTAATGGACTGAATTGTCCGAGACTGCCTGTTTCTTTTCCCCAATACTTTCTTTGTGTTCCATCTTTGATACTAAATACCCAATACCAAATAAAAGAACAGAGCATACTTTGGTTTGTTGTATTAATAGGGAGTGATGGAGGTTGGGAGAGAGTGAATCTAGAATAAAAGTTGTAGACTCATCCAGCCAACACTAGAGTAGAAAGTGATTTGAACAATGATTTCTTCTCCATGGGGAAGTTTCTATCTAGTGGTCTTTTCTAGTGGCCCTTAGCCAGCCCAAAGTAATAACCAAGGAGAAATAAAATCAGAGTGAGAAATCTCATGTTTATGTATGTCTGTGTATTTTTTTGATGAGTCCAAAAGCCAATGAAGAGAATGGGAATAGAAAAGGGGAATTGTGCATTGGTTTGTTTTCCTGGGTTTCTCTTTCACTTAGCCTTTGCTAAACATGGCACCTATGACAAAAGAAATAATTTTCTGAAAAATTCAAGAGTTTTGTCAGAGGAAGCCTATAATAGGCTGGTTAGGAATAGCACCAAGAAAACCAGATCTACTAAACAGAAGATGTTGATCTCCTTGACAGATCTAGATCATCTGACTTAAAATAGCTAAAAGCTTATAGTCTTCTTGTAATCAAACTGTCCTAAAGCCAGAGTTGATAATGGGATTCATCCTGTACTTCTACTCATTCAGTATTATCTGACCCACAGGCCAAAGTCTGTCCCACTCTAAGGACCATCTTGAGGAGGATATCAAATTTTAGTTCCTTTAGATGGGCTAAGGGTCCTCTAATGAAGATGTACTCTTTTTTTGTTGGAGGGAGAAGGGTTGGATAAAGACCACTTCCTTTATCCAAGGTCTCAAAATTACTAACAAAGTGAGAAGAATCAGGAGAACAATTTATACTAAAGAAAAATAACTTTGAAATATAATTATTTTTGGTTGTCATTATTTATTTATATTACTGGTTAATCTAAATTACATAATTTATATTATATTTTTATATAATTTAGATTATATATACTAAAATAACTAAAATTCCAGAGGACTGATAATGCAGGAAGTTACTCATCTCTTGAAAGAGGGGTGATAAATTCAAGGAGAAGAATGAAACATATATTTTAAAACATTTTCAATATGGACATTTTCTTTTCTTAACTATATATTTTTATTATAAGGCTTTTTCTTTTTCCCCAAGGTGGATGGTAATGGGAAGGAGAGAAAACAGTACTTGCCAACAGAAAAAGAGAAAAGCAACCAACTCCCCCCAAAAAAGTTTTAGGGGAAAGTGAGAAAGACTTTTAGCATGTTGGGTTTACCCTTTTTGGGGAACTTACATTAGGGCATCACATGTGTTACATAATATAGGCAGGAATGGATGGGTTACAATCTAAATCATTGAAAGGAACATCAAATTTGATTAGTTCACAAATCTTGGGTATCTTAAATATGCTTATTAGATTATTAGAATAACAAATAAGTGAGTACTTTCAACTTCCACTCACTACAATAGAAAAACCTGGAAATTTCCTTGTTAGCATGACAGCAGAGATGCCTCTTTCTTAGGCATGATCTGTAAATTTCAGGTCATTTCCAGTAACTATTGTCTCATAAGTTTAGCAGAATTGTAGTTCTATTTATATTTACTCTTTTGTTTTTTATTGTTTATTTCTTTTAAAATGCTAAAACTATAGAAGAGGCTCAAAAGTCATTAGTTATATTTCCAAAATAATTCTTTAGAATAAGCATTAACATAAACAAAAATCTAGTTTACTCATTCTTATTGAAGAATATTGATCAACTGAAGAACTTTAACAAGTATAGGTGACTCTACTTGGGAAATAGTTTCACTACAAAAAAGTTCATATGATCATAAATTTAAAGCTAGAAGAAACTTTAAAGATCATCTCATCTAACCTTTTCATTTTACAGATTAGATTAGATAAAGCGTTTATTGCTAGTATTCTCTGTTCTAGGCACTGTGCTAAGCATAGGGAATATAAAAAACAAGATCGTCCCTACTGTTAAGGAACTTACATTTTAATGGTGGAAGACTACACTTAAAAAGGAGGTGGAAATTGGGAATGGAGAAAGAAAAAAAGGGGAAGGAGCATGTGTGTGTAGGAGTGGAAACTGATATAGAGTTGGACTTAACCCAGTGGCATATCTGGTAGGAAGATATTGATTTCAAATAAGGAAATGAAGGTGAGGAGGAACTAAATGGGAGAGTCAGGTCTCAAGTCTAGATTCTCTTACTCTAGCTAAATCTATTTTTCTTTATACAGCCCAAGCTGCCCATTAGTTAAATTGAATAAAAATGACTATATATATATATATATATATATATATGTCTTAGGTTTCAAGATAATTTCAAAGAAATGTTTTACTTGCTGCCGAAATGGACCCTACTTCCTAAAGAAGTCTGATCAATGCTTAGGTAACTGGAAGGGCAGTTACATGGTGCCTGTGGATTAAGTGCTTGGCATGGAGCCAGGGAGACTTCCTTTCCTGAGTTCAAATCTGGTCTTGGACACTAGCTATGTAGCCCTGTGCAAATCACTTAACTCTGTTTGCCTTGATTTTTTCATCTATAAAGTGAACTGGAGAAGGAATGTCAAACCACCCCTGTATCTTTCTCAAGAAAAACTCAAATGGGATTATGAAGAATCAGACATGACTGAAATGACTGAAAAACAATAAAAACTTGAGAGGCACATTCACTTCCAGGAGATAGGAATGTATAATATTATCATACTCAATTCCTCAGCTTTTAACAAATATGCCAATTTATAGTTGATGAACAGAAATCTAGGGAGATGAGAGGAAACATTGGATGGAATCACATAGAACAACGTGGCTCCTACCTCCAGTAACATTTCTGGTCATTTATAAAATGAGGAGACTTGCCACAACCAAATGAATCACAAACTCCCCTCTCTAATTCCTAAGTTCAGTTTTTACAGAGTAGGTCTTCATCTAGTAAAGCTCACCTTTATTAAAAATGGCTCTCTTCTATCTTTATTTAATAGTAATGCCACTACCATTCAGTACTGTGTGTGACCCACAAGAGTTAAATGATTATGTTAGATACCTAAACCCAAATTTCCAAAGAATATCAATAAATTCTCGCCCAAATTCCTTGGATCTAATTCAAGTTTCATCTTATTTTTTCCTACAGTTTCTGAGCAAAACTCATATTCTTTCTTTCCCTGCTATGTGCTCAATGTGGACATAATGATTTCCTCTTGAGAATAATTTGGTGTGTAAATATTACAATTTGTTTTGATTTTTATTCAGAAAAGAGAGAAGGATTAGAAGCCTTTTGAAGATTTTTGAAAATCTAGCTAACAGAATTCAGGTTTAAGATGGTAAAAAGTCATAGAGAAACTCAGCTCTTCCACACAAAACCAAGGAAATATTTGAAAACAACCCTGTATAGAGATATACTAAATAAAATTGGAAAACGAAACAAAACAAAGTAAAAGCTCCACCAGTCAGTCTAGATGTGAAAAAAATAGATGGCTAAAAGCAGTGGAAGCTGGTACAAAAAGGAAAGAATTGATGAAGGTTAGAAGGAGACTCAAATTGCAGAAAGTAAGTCAACTGACAGAGGTGGAGAGAAGAAACATGTCAAAGAAGCCTCCGGAAGTTCACATAATAAACGTTGAAGCTAGGTGGTACAAGGGGTCACAAACCAATGGGAGCTCCAGTACAAGGGAAAAAGTTATCCCTGATAGGTCACGCAGGGCCCAAATTTGCATTCTTCAGAGACCTAGGAGCTAGAGTAAGATGACAAGACTAACTCAACATCAAGTAACCTTATGCAGGGGTTTTATAAAAGATCTGAAATCAGCATAATCCCTGTTATCTGAAAGAGGCTCATAAGAATCACAGCAAAAGATGTAACTAATTCCCAATGGAAGATTGTGCAAAGAGAAGTGGAGAAATCAACCAAGGACAGTCGAACCTTCAATGGACCACTAGTAAACTAAGAAAGAAGCCATGGGGCAGCTGGGTGATGCAGTAGATTAAGAGCCAGGCCTAGAGACAGGAGGTGCTGTGTTCAAATCTGGCATCAGACACTTCCCAAGTGTGTGACCCTGGGTAAGTCACTTGACCCTCATTGCCTAGCCTTTATCACTCTTCTGCCTTGGAACCAATACAAAGTATTGATTCTGAGACAAAAGGTAAGGGTTTTAAGCAAAATTTTTTTAAAAGCCAAAAATTGAGGTAAACGATGGGACCCAGTGTAAGCTACCTCATCCAGCAGCATCTGAATTCAGATTACAGAGGAGATGAGACCAGAAAGGGCCTACTCAACCTAACCAGGAGTTCTAGAGGAAACTGACCCTAGAGGTCCTTGAGGCAGCTAAGTGATGCACACTTAGCCTAGACCTGAGTTCAAATCCAGCCTCAGAAACTTTACTAGCTGTATGATTTTGAGTAAGTCACTCAACATCTATTTGCCTCAATTTCCTCAACTATAAAAATTAGAATCATAATCACACCTACTTCCAAGGTTGTGGTGAGGATGAAATGAGATAAAATTTGTAAAGCACTTAAGCACAGTGTAGTAATAGTAATTGTTTTATTGAACGAATGTACAGCTAAAAATTGAGACTGGAGATCTCTAAACAGAAGAAAGACTTTAAGTTAAAAGAGACACAAGAAGAAACTAACTTGCAAGTTCAGAGGGAAAATGGCTTGGCCATCCTTAAGAATAACTGGAAGAAACTAAGTAGGAGACCAAAAATGAAATTATAAATGGAATTAGAATTCTGGAGGGGAAAAAAATAAGGAGAATAATACAGAAGGTGGAAAGTATGACTGAAGTAGTGGATCATCTGAAAAATAGAATAGAGCAAATAGAATTCAATTATTTCAGGAGTAAATAAGAAATATTAGAGTAAAATCAAAAGTTTGAAAAGATAGAATAAAACTTAAGATATCTATTATCAAAAACAGCTCACCTAGATAAGAAAACAAGGAGAAATAATTTCAGAATCGTTGAATTTTGAGATGTGTGCTAATCCAAGCTTCTGGGGAGGCAAAAGCCAGCAGATCTCTTGAGTTCAGGCATTCTGAGTTGTAATGGGCTATTCTGATTGGATAACTACTCCAAATTCAGCCTCAATGTGGTAAGCCCTAGAGTGCAGAAATGCAGAAGTAGCATTAGATCGTATAAGGAGGAATGAACTGGCCCAGGTTAGAAACAGAACAGGTCTAAGCCCTGGTGTTTATCAGTAGTTGAATTGGACCTATAGGTAGTCCCTGTACTTCTAGCCTAGGAGAGATAGGGAGACCTAGTCTTTAAAAAAATAATAATCATTGGACTTCCCGAAAGCAACAAATAAAAAAGTATTTTGAGAAATAATAAAAGAAAATTGCTCAGAGCTCTTAGAACCAGAGGACAGGAAAAGATAAAAATAAAAAGAATAAACCAATCACTTTCTGGGAAAAACAAACAAACAAACAAAACTCCACTAGACTTAAAATACCTAGGAATGTTGCAGCCAAAATCCATAGCCACCGAGTTAAAAGAAAAATCCCATTGAGCCAAAAAAGAAAGAGTTCAAATAACTAGGAATGGCTGTTAGGATCAAATAAGACTATGCTATAATTATATAAAAGTGAGAAAATATTAGAATATTATATTCTGAAAGGCAAACAATTAAGACTTATGACCAAAGAGAACTTACCTTGTAAAAGTTAGTATATGAGGAAAAAATAAGTTTTTACTAGAACAGATGAATTTGAAGAATTTCTGATGAAAAGACCACAGCTGAATAGAAAGTTTTAAATGTAAACATGGGACTCAACAGAAGCTCATAAAGGTAAGTTTACTTGACTAAGAAATGATTAAGTGTTTATCTTCTACTAGAGGGGAAAAAGAAAAATTTCCTTTTAGAATCCTACAGTCTTGAGGTCACAGTTTAGCAAGACAACAACAAGGTCTAAATGTGATTTTGTTGTTGCTGTTCATTTTGGAAGGGTAAAGAGAATATATACCTTCATTTATTAATTTCATTCAATAGACATTTATTAAGCAATGGCTATGTGCTAGGCACTGTGCTAAGTTCTTGGGATCTTTTAGCTGTCAAATCCAATAGCCTTTTCTCTTCATTCTTGACCTCTCTTCAGTCCTTGACACTGTTGATCACTCTCTCTTCCTTGATAGTAGGTTTTCAGGATCCTACTGATCTGACTGTTTGTTCTTCCTTGCTGGGTCCTCTTTTAGATCATGCCTTTTAACTATAAATGTTCCACAGGATTCTCTTTTGGTTCTTCTTTCTTTCTTCTAAACTACTTCACTTGGTGATTTCATCAGCTCCAGTGGGTTTAATTACCATCTTTATGTTGATAATTCTGAAATCTACCTTTCCTGCTCTCTCTGCTAACTCTAATCTCAGATCTCTAACTACCTTTCTGACATTTCAAAAATGTCAGGTAGACATCCCAAACTCAACATGTCCAAAACTGAGCTCATGATCTTTCCCCCTACATGCTCCCTGATTCTTATTTTCCCTATTACTATCTTCAGTCTCTCAGACTCTCAGTCTGGGAGTCATCTTGCACTTGCACTCTCATCCATCGTTTCTAATTTGTTGTCAAGATCTACCTATTTCCCCTTTCTTACATCTCCTGAATTCTCTCTCTTCTGTATTTTGACATTGCTATTACCCTAACTCGATTTCTCATCCTCTCATGCCTGGATACTACTGTATCCAGTAGCATCCTGTATCCAGTATTATCCTGTATCCAGGAATACTACTGTAATGGGCTGCAGGGGGGGTTCTTCCTGCCTCAAGTTTCTCCTTGTTCCACTTTATTCTCCATTCAGTCAATAAAATGATTTTCCTAAACTATGGGTCTGACCATGCTACCCAATAAAGTTTAGTGACTCCTATTATCTCCAGAATCATACACAAATTGATTTTTTTTTCAATTCAAAGCCCTTTATAACTCTTAACTTTCCAGTAAAAATACCATACCTTGGTAGCAAAGTGGATAGAGTGTCAGGCCTGGAGTCAGGAAGAATCATTGTCCTAATTTCAAATCTAGTTTTAAATATTTATGGGCTATGTGATCCTGGGCGAGTCATTTAACTTTGTTTGACTCCGTTTACTCATCTGTAAAATGAGCTGGAGAAGGAAATGGCAAACTACTCCACTATCTTGCCAAAAAAGTCAAAAAGAAGTCACAAAGAGTCAGACATGACTGAAAAATAAGTAAACAACTAAAAAACCCACCATGCACTCCAAGTAATCAATTTCAAACTATTTTTTTCTTTTAACCAAATCTCTGGTCATATGTGGTCTATGTGTTTATTAAAGTTTAAGTACTCCAGTTTCAGCCTTACATTGGATTTCATAAAGCATCCTTTAGTCTTGTGAGGAATACTATCTTGGAGTCATCTAATATATATCAATATTTTGGGGGAGTTATTTAATTTAAAGATCTTTTGTTGTAAAAAAGTGGTTTGGAGGGAAGTCTGTTTAGAGGTGACATAACTTCCCCAAACCATCTTAAACCTAATGCCTTCCCTACTTTAATTATTTCCTATTTATTCCATATATAGCTTGCTTCATATATATATATATATATATATGAAGATATATATACATATATATATATATATTTGTGTGCTTATTGCTTCCCTCATTAGATTGTGAGCTCCTTGAGGGCAGGACTGCCTTTCGCTTTTTGTGTGTGTGATTCTTAACACAATGTCTGACACATAATAGATGCTTCATATTTATTAATTGATGAATTTATTTATTGACACATGCTAAATGTGTACATAAGTATTTTCAAGGAGAATCATAATTTTATTTACATTCTTATTTTCCATTTTTTAAATAAAGAAATGTTCACATTTATTCCTAAGTTCCTAATAATAAATAGAGTAAAATAAAATTAGGTTCCAGAGAATGAATTCCTATCACTGGCACAAGATATAATTGATTTTGTGAACAATAGCTCCCAGGTGCTGCAGCTTAACACCCCGTTGCAAGGAGAATTGAAATGTTTCCCAAGGTGCATTCTATTGCATTTTAAACACGTGCAGTTAATATCTCATAGAAACCTGATTTGAAGGGCTGATTTGTGGTATACACTAGTTAAGTCAATCAATGATTACTGGAAATCCTCTGTTCGTTCCTGAATGAGGCATCCTTGTTTGCATGCTACCAAATAAGGTGTCCAATTTCTCATTTCTGGTGGTGGTAAATCAAGAGTATATATTCAGCTATCCAGTTCACCAGGTTATGAAACAAAACAGGGTAAACCCAGCAAGAAGTGCATATTAGTATTTTCACAACCCTTTCAAAATTCACTGTTGCTATGTCAACAGAGCTGGCAGGAAGATGGGGCATTTTAGAAATAGGGACATAAGCATCTCTTTGGTCAAATGGCAAATATCTTCCTCCATCGAGAAAATTAGTCCTTGATTATAGGCAACTTTCTTTTCTTGATTGTTATATCTTGCCAATTCACATGAAGTTGAAATAGGCAAAACAGAAGACTGTATTATGAGATGGAAACGATTAGTTCCCTCAAAATGGATAGGAGTTTCTGCTTTAGAAATAGGGGGGAAATATGAGCAACAAGCTTCTCATCCTTCCCTCTACCAATCCGCACCTGCCTATATTGTTTTTTTCATATTCTAGTGCCCTCTACCTGCTGTCTTCATTCTACCCCACCTTATATCTTGACTGTACCTTTTGTTCTTGCATTCTTATGACTTTGTGCCTCTGTGAAAATCTCTTTCTGNTTGTCAAGTTCACATAACAGGTTTCATGTCAGACCTGGGACTAGCACCTAGATCTCCTGACTCCTACCTAATTCAACATATTTTCCTCTAAAGCATGGTCAAAATCTGTACCTCATATGATAGGTTTCTCCTGATTATGCTTTACTGTGGTATGAAGGTGACCCTGTTTTCTCAATGGTCAGACTATGTCAGGTTTTACCAAGGTGCAAAGTCTCTGAGTACAAGCTCAGATTCCATTTTCTGTTGTATATGGAACTTCTTGGTTGAGGTCAGAGGCTTATCATCTAATTCCTCTACAGGAAGTTGAATTTTTGGGATTCACAGTGACTTAGGAAGTTTCCACATGGAAGGAAGGAAGAAAGGAAGAAAGAAAGAAAGAGAAGGAGGGAGGGAGAGAGGGAGGGAAGGAGGAAGGGAGATATGCTTAGCATTGAAGCATTTTTGAAATGCACAGAAGAAAATAAAAGGAAGACCAAAAGAAATCACAGATAGGCAAGACAGTTTTGAATATAACATGATAACTTTTTTACATAGTGACAAAGAAAAGCAAATTATTAATAATAAATATTTTTCTTTTCTTTTAAATAAATTTCTTTCAGTTCTATTGTATTTTTGGAAGTGCTTGTTTTCAATGATGCTTGTCAAGTTCTAAATTTTATAAGTAGAAAAAAATTAGAATTTTTACATTTTACATTTGTCTATGTGAGTAATATTTGGAACCATTCTTGGGGTTTGTTAGTCCAACCTTCAGTAGGTTTTAATAATATCTGGGTTGTTTCAGTGTGTTGTAAAAGAAGGGATGTACTGGTAAATATTTATTCAATGGCTCTCAAAATAATTTACACAGGACACAGTTTTCATCTGCATTATTAACATCTCCATTACTTTAAGTCTGGACAATCAACAAAACAGTACATCAAGCCTTAACTTATAGTGCTTGTTGATTTTGAGGTATGGATACTATAAGGATGATATTAGAAAATAAGTATTGTTTTATTAGTTTAGAGATAAGAAGTAGAGAAGCTGGATTGAGAAAGAATTGGAGTTTCAAACAGAGCTGAGCCAGAGTGTCAGTTTCAAGTCTAACAGTTTTTCTGTGACAGTTGCTCTCTGGGAGTAGCAGTTGGGCTCTGGCAGTTGGCAGAGTTACATGCAGAGACTCTCTCTCTCTCTCTCTCTCTGGGGGCTTGAAAGAAGTGATTTCTTTTCTCTCTCTCTCACTATCTGAGGTAGAAGGAAAGGAGGGAAAGACCTGAAGGAGCTTAGTGTTTTCTTTTTCCAACTTGGGAAACACTATTGACTATATATTACTGTTTTATAGATTGTTTTAATTCTGAGAAGACCAAAGAAAAACCCTAGTCTTTGGTTTGGACTCTGAGTCTATTAAGGGCCAGAGTCCCAAATTGGTTCTTGCTGAGACTCAGCCAGCTAGCCTTTTTTATAACTTGGAGGTGAAATTAAGAATTATAAGGATAATGGTGTTAGTTTATTTAGAATAGTAAAAAAATTGGGTTAGTCAGATCAGGAAGGATTAGTGTAGCCTGTGGACACAGGAGAAGTGGTTCCTTGTGGAAACAGGAAATTTTATTTAGGTGGAGTTAGAATCCCTTGGTATTAGAAATTCTTTTTATCCTAATATTTTCAATAAATAGTTTGTTTTTCTATAACAAGAGTCTATTTAGCATCCTTGCGCTGGGCCCTGAAGGGTATTTCACTTACGAGTGAAGATACTTTGCAAGCACAGCAAGCATTTTTGTTAATGAAATCCAAAATATAATAAAAACTGAGTACAATTGTTTTGTAATATGGATCTACTAATGAGAAGAATTGAATTCTCTTCTGAGGATATTGTTATTCAGTTGCTTCAGCCTTGCCTGACTCTTCATGAACCCAATTTGGGGTTTTCTTGGCAAAGATACTGTAGTGATTTGCCATTTCCTTCTCTAGCTCATTTTCCAGATGAGAAACTAAGTCAAACAGAATTAAGTAAATTGCCCTATTAAGCATCTAAGACCAGATTTGAACTCATGAGGATGAGTCTTCCAGGTTCCAAGTCCAGAATTCTATCCACTGCACCACTACCCATCCTTTTTTTTTTTTGAAGATGATATTTCATTTAATTGAGTTCATAAACAGCGTAAAAAATGAGTCTGGCTGTATTCCAATAAAATATATTTTGAATATATTAAATATATTTTAAGCATAAAATATATTTAAACATAAACATAATATATTTAAATATAAATATAAAACATATTATTTTAATATATAATTTGATATAAATATATTTTAAATATTTATGTATATATAAAATATGACATAAACATAAAATATAAATATAAAACCATTTTTAGGTCACCAGCCATACAAAACAGATTTGGCCAACAGTCTATGGTTGCCATCTCCTAGTCTATATCATATTATTATCAGTTGAAGAAACAAGCTAATTTTAGTATGTAGAAGAGGGGCCTCAGGAGGCATGAAGACCAAGTTTTTGTGTTCAGGAAGGATAAGACTTGTCTTATTTGGCCCCAGCAGTCAGAACTGGGAGGAATGGGTAAAAATGGAAAAGAGACAAATTTATGCTTATTGTCAAGAAAGACTTCCTCATGATTTGTGGTGTTCAATAGTGGAATAGCCTGTCTCAAGAGTTGGTGGTTTATTCCTCATTAGAAATCTTTGACCTATGTCTGGAGGATCCCTTGTTTGGTATGATCTGAATTCTTTTGGTGGATTCTTTTTCAGCTATGGATTAAACTAGCTTGAACTGGCAACTAGGTGGCAGAGTAGATCAAGTGCTGAACTCAGACCTGAATTCAAATCTTGCCTCACTCTTAGCTGTATGAGTTTGGCAAGTCATTTCAACTCTTTCAGCCTCAGTTTCCTCAATTACAAAACAAGAATAACAATAGTATCTACTTTACAGGATTGTTGTGGAGATTAAATGAGATAATATATGTAAAAGCACTGTGTAAATCTTAAGGAACTATGCAAATACTAGTTATTATTATTGTCAATAATAACAATAATAAATAACTGCTAAGGAGCTTCTCCTTTCAATTGCAAAATTCTGTGATTCTTGTAATTTCTAGTATAGTGCCCTCCCAGATTCTGAGCTCGAATAGCCTAACTTCAATCCTGGAGGCTGACCTAGTAGTCCCCACCCTCTAACCCCAAGGTAATTTTCTTTCTTTGGATCATTGCGGCCATCTGTGGTGGGTGCCTGGGGTGTTCAAGGGAGGCTAACCAGCACTTTTGGTGCTACCTTTTCAGGGCTGCTCATCCACCTTTGATATCCACCTGGCATTCAGCTCTCACCTGTGACTCCAAGAAGCTCTAGCAGGCTGATGTTTAACCATCTGGGTAGATGGTTAAACCAAGCTGATGTTAACTGACAGGTGTCAAACCTGTTGGTGAGTTAGGGAATGTCTACCCCAAGCATGTGAGGACTTCCCCCAGAGGAATGAGTAGATGAGAAAAATTTGTTCCAGTGGTTATGAAGGTGGCAAAAGCAGATACTGTGGATTGCTTAGTGCTTGGCCAAACATCAAAGTCACCAAAGTCATCCATTGCATACTGGGCCATCGTCAGTTGTCAGACTTTTGTCTTGCTTCTGGACTTTGATGATTCTAGAAGAGAGAATGAGGCTGATAACTTCTAGTAATTCTGTCTCTCTTAAATCCAATTCATATACAAGTCAAGATATCACTCCCTGATATCATTGGTCTTCTTTGAAAATGAAGAACAAACAACAACCATCCGTAATTGTTTCAGAAAATAGCCTACCATACAGTATTCATGGTATAGCTCATAACTGGGTTTCCCCAAAGCTAAAAAAATACTTATTTTGCAGCCACAGGTGAAAGTTGAATGCAAGATGGATATCAAAAGGTGGATGAGTAGCCCTGAGAAGGTAGCACCAGAGGTGCTAGTCTTCCCTGAACACCCCATACATTTACTACAGATGGTAACAGTAACTGGAAGAAAGAAAATGACCTGTGGGTTAAGGGCTAGGGATGACTGTATCAGCCTCTAGGATTGAACTTTTATAGACTGTAGGGAGGTAGCTGATTGGTGATCAGGAGGCTGCTCTAGTCTCTAAAACTCAAGAACAGTACCTATGAACAGGCTATGAGGAGATTACTCTGATCACCTTTATATATTCTGCTTCTGTTACTATGAATTAGGGATGTTTAATATGGGGAAGACTTAATGGTGACTTGATGGCTATACAAAAACATTTGAAGAAATATTACCTAAAAGAGAAATTAGACTTATTTTCTATGGCCCCAATGAGTAGAAGTAGCAATGGGTGGATTTTTCTTTCTTTTCCTTTTTTTAAACCATATTTATCCCCCCAAAACATGTAAAAACAATTTTTAATATTTGGATTGTTGTTTTTTTAATTTTAAGTTCCAAATTCCCATCTTCCCTCCAACCTCTTCTGTTCCCCAATTCCAAAGATGGTGAGCAAACAATGAGTGGACTTTTCATGTATGAAAATTTAGGTTTGATTTAAGGAAAAATTTCCTAGCAGCTAAAATGATTCAAAAGTGGAATGAGCTGCTAAAGACCTTCACTGGTATCTTTCAAACAGTAACTAGAAGACCAGTTATCATGCTCGCATAAAGGAGATTCATTTATGGGCTTCTGAAATTCCTCCCACCTCTGAGATGTAATTCTGTGTAGCTTAAATGTTCCTCTCTAGAACTTCTATGCATTGTTCCTAGTTCCTGGCACAGACTCAAAGGATGATTGCAAGTGGCTCATAATGAACTCAATATCTGTAGATGAGACAAAACATAAGCTTCACATTAAAATACTTCATTCCTTTCTCTTTCAGACTTAGGCTTCTCCTCTATCAGGAGGCCTCATCTTTCAAACTCACTGGTTTTAGCTCATGACTATGACTTTGCCACATACTTGCCAACCCTGCAATGTTCATTCCGTTAAATTTAAAACCAGTTTAGAGGTGAGCCTTCTAACTCCATTATCACCTCCCTGGCCCCTCCCTAGCAGATACACTGAAGCTTTTCTATGTGAGAGACTTAAAAAAAAATGATCTAATAGGCAAACTCTCTTCAATTTTTAAGGTGAATTAAGTAGAAAGTTTGGGGTGGGGGAGGGCTGAGAGCAGAACAGTGATGTTCTCTGCTTTGGGATGCAGCATTTAAAAGTGATATCTACACATAAGAAATTAAAATTCACACCTTTTAACCTTCAGAACCATCTGAGATCCATATCTTTAAGGATGATTCAACAAGATGCCTTGATATCCTAAATTATTTGTAGGCCTGGCATTACAAATAAATATTTGTGAAATTCATTTCAAGAGATGTTAACGCTGGTGAAACCCGTGTGCCCCCAGAGGGATTATACAAATTTCCATGTCAAATATTTGAAGCAAAGCACTTGTACAGAAACAGTGTTTTTGTGTGTGTGTGTGTGTGTTTTGATGCCTTTCATTTTCATAAACTAGATTAGTTTCTGAAATTACTTTCACACAGAGAACAGTTTCTATTGAATTCCAGTCAGTGAGCTCCTCAGAATGTGATGTGAATAAAATATCAATGGGTTGTGGGGTTTTCTTAATACATATGCATCCCTGTTGTTTAAGGAGGGCAAACCAAGTTTAGATGTTATCTTTAGAGGGCTCATATACCCAGATTTGCTGTCTTACAGTAATTGCTAAACAACAATTTCATTTATAGACTAACAAGGAAGTTCCCTGGCTTTCTCTCCTCCATCTCTCCTACCTGGCTAACAATGACTTGGGCTCTGTTGTTAAGTGGAAATTTGCTGGCAGGCAGCTGTTTGTGACTGTGAGAGGCTCTCCAACAGTAAAGTTTTATCTGCTTTTTGCAAACACTGATTCTGCCAAAAAATCCACAAAAAAAAAATTGATCCGAACAAACATTGTCCTATTGTCCTAGGTCTCTCAACCTCATAAAATTAAAATAGACTTAGTTTTCTTTAAAAAATTTTTTCAAAAGGGGTGCAAGTTTGAGAAAGCTGCTAAGTTAAATATAACTTAAAACAAATGTTATTTCCTATTCACAAGGGCATGGAAACAGACTCTGAATTCTTCTGGGAGAAAGAAAAGAAAGAAGACCCACTTACTATAGCTTCTAAAACAAACCTAAAACATGTCTGAGTTTTTGTAGTTAAAACAGGAAAATGTCTCCTAATCTGACAAGGAGATTCCTCGGCAAATCTGAACTTGACTAATTTTAAAGTTGCTTCTCATTTACTATAGAGGTGTCATAGCATCATGTTAGGCACTGAAAAATCCATGGGAATACCCAGATTAGAGGGAAGGGATGAAGGATAAAATCTAGGATTCTCCAGGAGGTTGTATCTAAGTGATGGAATGAGTCCAGTGGTTTTAAGTTAAATAGAAATCAGGGAAATTAGGTGATAAATGAAAAGGGTCTATAGTCCAGTGGTTGCTATGCAAATTGAGAGAAAGGTATGCTTGTGTTAACCTGGAAAAACACAGAACCAATAAAGCAGTTACAAAGGACACATCTTTAATTAGGACAAGGGAGACAATGCTCTTATGGCCACCATACAGAGGCATAGACATATACAACACCACACTGAAATGAGCTCTAGGACTCTGGGAATGCTATCTGCAGGAAAATGCTCTATGAAAGGGAATCTCCATTGACCTGAAGAACATGGGGTCTATATACTTTTTAGGGAATATAGGAAAGGAAGGACAACTGATCTGCTTGCATGGAGATAAGGGAAGAAGGATTGGTCCAACCTGGGGCTGGACTCCCTGGGAGAGGCCTAGATACAAGGAGAGAAACTTCTAAAATAAAAGGGTACCTAATGTTAGATTATTTTTGCTAATCCTATCTAGAGTGAGTTCATTAGGTTCTCTAAGGTTTATTGTTCAGTCCAGGACAAACCTATTAATCCTGTCTGGGTGATCCAGGAATGTCTGAGGGTTTCCTAAAACAAAGTTGTCACATGAGACATGTTTTATAGGTAGAAATGCCATGATTTGACTATAGACAGGATGCGTGTTATGAGTATGATTAAAGAGTTGAGGATGACACTGACTATTTGAATCTAAGTTCCTAGGAGGATCGTGATGAACTTGACAGCATTAGGAAAGTTGGAAGATGGAAAGGTTTTTTGGAAAAAAAGATAATGAAGTTCTAGTGAGTTTGAGATACCCACAGTATATCCAAATGTGAAATGTCCAAAACTCAATTGGTGGTACAGGACTGCAGCTCAGGAAAACAGATTAGGACTAGATCTGGTAATCTTTTGCATAGAGATGATAGTTGAAGCAATGGAAGCTGATGAAATCAATCACTAAGCAAGGTATTATAAAAAGAGAAGGAAAATGGGCCCAGGAGAGATCCCTAGGGAACACTTACAGTGAGTATGACCTTGATGAAAATCTAACAAAGAAATCTGAGAATGAGTGGTTGGCCAATTAGGAAGAGAGCAATGTCATGAAAACCTGGAAAAATAGAGGATCCAGGAGAGGGTAATTGATAGTGTCAAAGATTGTGGAATTAAAAATATTTTTATTGATGTCTTTTTGTATTAATATCACCATAACTTTTCCTAGTATCTTCTCCCCTCCCAGAGAATCAATCTATATAATATTGTTTAAAAATAGAAAAAAAAGGGGGCAGCTGGGTAGCTCAGTAGATACACAATATTGACTCTAAGACAGAAGGTAAGGGTTTAAAAAAATAGAAAAAAAATAGAAGAAAGTCCATATAACTGATTAATATAACAAAAAGATCTGAAAATATGTGTTATATCCAAATATTTTAGTCAGCAAACATTTATTTTACACCTACTATGTACTGTACTATAAAGTAGCAAAAGACAATCCTTACCCTCTAGGAGTTTAAAATCTAATGGGTGGGGGGCAGCTGGGTAGCTCAGTGGATAGAGAGTCAGGCCTAGAGATTGGAGGTCCTAGATTCAAATCTGACCTCAAACACTTCCCAGCTGTGTGACCCTGGGCAAGTCACTTGACCCCCATTGCCCACCCTTACCACTCTTCCACCCAGGAGCCAATACACAGAAGTTAAGGGTTTAAAAAAAAATCTAATGGGTGACTCAAGGAACAAACAGATTCCAACAGCCAACAGATAAGCTATATGCAAGATAAATAGGAAATAATTAAAAGAAGGAATGCATTAGCATTAAAAGAGATTGGGAGAGGCTTCCCATAGAGGTTGAGATTTTAATTCAATTTGTAGGAAGCCAGGGAAGCCAGTAGGTGGAGATAAGGACAGAGATCATTCTTTGCATGGGGGACAGCCTGTGAAAAGGCTTGGAGCCTAAGAATAGCAAAGGAATGTCATAGCTAAAACCTAAAGCTTCTAGGTCAAGGGGGAAAAAATCATATTAAGAGTTATAATAGGGGCAGCTGGGTAGCTCAGTGGATTGAGAGTCTGGACTAGAGACGGGAGGTCCTAGGTTCAAGTCCGGCCTCAGACACTTCCCAGCTGTGTGACCCTGGGCAAGTCACTTGACCCCCATTGCCCACCCTTACCACTCTTCCACCTATGAGCCAATACAAAGAAGTTAAGGGTTAAAAAAAAAAAAGAGTTATAATAAAAGATTTTAGGTATCAAAGAACAATAGAATCAAAAAAGACTTGGCAGAAACTAAAATAAAAGAGCTGAAATAAAATAAATTAAAGGAAGTAAAATATATTATGTGGCATAATATATTCCAAGAGATAAAACTTTACAACTAAGAATAACTCATTTCCCCAAAGCCAGTTCAAGGAATATCAAGAGAGTCAGTGTCACTGGATCAAAGGGTACAAATTGAGGACTAAGATATTAAAAAATTGGAAAGGTGTGTGTGTGGTGGGGGACAGTAGGGACAAGTTATAAGGGAATTTGAAAGTCAAACAGAAGATTTTGTGTTTGATCCTGGTGGAGATAGGGAGGCAATGGAGTTTATTGATTGGGTGGAGTTGGGGTGGTTCAGTGACATGGCTGCACCTGTGCTTTAGGAAAATCACTTTGGTGGCCAAATGTTGGAGGAATTGGAGAGGAGAGAGACTCCAGGCAGGCAGAGCTACCATCAAGCTATTGTAATAGTCTTGGTGTACGGATGTGCACTAGAATGGTGGCAGTATCATAGGAGAGAAGGAGGCATATTTAAGAGATGCTGCAAAGGTGAAATTAATAGGCCTTGGCAATAGTTTGGATATGGGAAGTGAGGGATAGTGAGGAGTTGAGGATGACACCCAGTTTGTGGTCCTGCGGAACTAGAAGTACGGTGTTGTCCTTCACAGTAAGAAGGAAATTAGGAGAGAGGGTTTAGAAAAAAAGATGAGCTCAGTTTTGGACATGCTGAGTTTAAGATGTCAATTGGACAGCCAGTTGGAGAAGCTTGAAAGGCAGCTGGAAATGAAGGATTTAGAAATGAGCTCATTGGTTAAGGGATGACAGGTGGACTTGAGAGTCTGTATAGAAATGGTAATTAAATACATTGGAGCCAATAAGACCACTGAATGAAGAAGACTAGAGAGAGAAGAGAAGAGAAGAGAGCTGAGATTAGACCCTGTGGGACACCTCTGGTTAGAGGGCATGATCTTAAGGAGGATCAAGAGTCCTTATTTTTCTTATACTTTCAACACTCCCCCTTTTTCTTTCAGGTTCTTTTGTAGTTCCTGTGATCAAGCTACTTTTATTTCTGATATGCTGCTTATAATTGTCATAGAGCTATTCTCTTTTCTTTTTCTGGGTTTACTTCTTGAGCATCTATTGACACAGAAGATTTATTTGTAATATTTAATGTCTTCTTCTGTTTACTAATATCTTCAGACTCAATTCATGATCTGGAGCTTTGTGCCAAGATGAGAGATGAGAGATGAGATGGTCAAGGTTTTTTTAGTTCTGATCTTGATTTTCTGCATTCTGGAATTCTGCCTCTCATACTGCATATGTTCTCACAATGTTGGCAGATTTCATCTTCCTTTTTATTCATATTATTTTGGGTCAATTCTTTATGCATTTCTGGGCCCTTTAGAGCATCTAAATAAGAGTGATTTAGATTTCCAGTCTCCCTAGGATGTCCTGTTCCTATTCCTTTTTCCCTCATCAGAGTGTTGAGGCATTCTGACTCTCTAGGACCTTCTTCATTCATGCACTCCAGTCTTCCTGTCCCCTGGGAACATAATGCTATAGGCCTCAGGTTCCCCTGGAACATCATTATTCAGAGGACTGTTTGGCTTCTGGCTTGTTTAAAATACATTAGTGTACGTTTCTCTGGTAGGACTCCTGTCCTAGTACCTATAGGCTTCTATCTGTTTATACAAGAGTAGGCTAAATGAAAGAATTTAATATTATGTCTTTAAATTCCTTGATCATTAGTCCATCTGGTGCTTTTTGAGGGATCTTTTCTTGAGTATATATAGCAGAGCTTTAATCATCCATGACATCACACCACCAAAAGTAACCAAAAGCTTCTTGTTCCTGCTTTATAAGGTCACCAAGCATTTGCAAATCCATTAGCCAAACAATGGCCAGCTGTCTTATAATTGCATCAAGTTGGTCATGGAAGTTCTTCACACCTCCTGGTCCATCAAATTCTGAAGGGGGCAAAATTATAATACTTCACTGTCTTCTTTACTTATCCCCATTTCCAATAATTTCATCAAGTGATTGGGAAGATCCTAGAAGTCCTTTGATCCATTCATCATAAATAGTAAAGTAATTTATTCACAAGATTCATTAGCAAGTCAATGAGCATGGCCTTAATAAAATATTGGTACATGTATACATATATATCCATATATATGGTAAAGGAGAAGAGAATGAAAGACCTAAAGGTAGAGATACTGCCTATGGCACTATTCTGTTCAGTTGTGTATGAGGTATTCAAGAAGGACTAGCACTTGTGGCAAGAGGGCTTACTGAGCCATTTTTAGGGCTATTCATCCACCTTTGGTGTCTACCTTTCACTCAACTCTCACGTGAGGCTCTCAGAAGCTGTAACATATGTAGCTACCACACCATGAGAAAACTGTCTCAGCAGACAGGCTAAAGCAAGTTGAGGGGTGACCAACAGACCTCAAATCCTTTGTGGAATTGGAGTGAAGTGGGGCAGGGGGAGTGTCTACCCAAAAATGACTTCCTTTAGTGTAATGGGTAGATGACAATGATTTTTTTTCAAATTCCATGAAGGTGGCTAAAGCAGGTGCCATGGAGACCTTAAACCTTGGTCAGACATGGAAGATGCTACAATCATCTACTGCACCCCAAGCCATCACAGTTGTCCTGCCTTTTGACCTGCCACTGGCTTGATGACTCTGGAAGAGAAAGTGAGGCTGATGACTTTGTGCAACTCTGCCTTACTTAAATCCAATTCACAATTGAGTAAAGACATCCCCTTGTAATGTTATTGGTCTTCTTTGAAACAAAGGATAAACAGCATCTGAAAGATGAGTGAAGAATTAAGATACAGGGAAACTTAGTATGAGCTCCTTAAAGGAAGAAACTCTCTTTTGTCTTTCTTTGTATCCACACCTAGTATTCTGAATAGTGTCTTGCTCATAGTGGGCACTTAATAACTGCTTGATTCACTCACTGTAGCCTAAATGAGAAAGGAATCACAAAAAAAGAATGCCAGAAATGAACTTTTTACTTCACAATGCCAACAAGAATTGATCTTCACTTTCTTCCCCTCTACAACCCTCTCCATGTCACCTCTCCTAGTACTTGCCCCTCTGTCACTCTAGACAGAAATCACTCCAGACTTCATTAGTGGTAAGGACCTGAAATAGTTTTAAGATTGTGACATAAAATTGTAGCATTCATGAAATCTCATCTTGTTTTTGCCATTGTTTTGTAATTGAAAGCAAATCTCTCAGGATTTCTGAGAGAAATTAGTGGCCTCCATTGGGAATGGTTTCATGTTACTGAAAATGAGTTTTGATGATGACTAAAAACCTTTGGAAGATGTCTAACAAATATATGATAATGATATTTAGAGGAGAGCCTTTCAGAAATTAAATCTTAAATAAATAAAAAACATTCAATTAGATACAATGAGATTAATGGGAATTTATCCCTAAAGGTAAGCCTTTAATTATCACTAGATTTTATTCTACTTCTAATACCTTGAATTTGTATCTTTCAAAATCTCTCATTTTTATCAGAGGACATTTCTTTGCCCGAATGCAATAATGCTCTGATTTATGTCAAATACATACTGATGGATAGAGCTTGCCTTGAAGTTAGGAAGACCTGGTTTCAAATCCTCTTTCTGATACATATTATCTGCATGACCATAGGTGAGTGTTATAACCTCTCAAGGTTATACAATCCTCTGTAAGATTCTAAGTTTTAATATTATTAGCGTATTGGTAGAAGGGCTCTACGTGAGTTCCCTACATAGATTAAATACAAGATTCTTCCACTTTCCCCAGAATGAAAGACAAAACACACCACAAAATTTACCGTGCTGAGCTTATGTGAAATATCCTGTAATTTTTTTAAAGGGCCTTATGAATGTCATTTTTCTTTGTACTGGAAGAATTTATTAATAAAATTGATCTCTGAATCTAAATTATTTTGTTAATATTTTCCAGGAAGCTATTGATTCATCATTTGTATCATAAAGTTTCCAAACTCCACAGACTCCTCTTACTCCCATCTATACTTGCTCTACCTCCATTATTCCCATTGATTGCTAGGGAAGTCTTGGGTCCAGGATAATGCCAACATTATTAAAAAATGTTCACATTTTTCTTCAGCAAAAGAAAAATAATGGGAGCTAGAGAAAAAGATGCCTTGGGTCTTTGAATGCTTCCTTAGGGATGAGTCCAAGTGAGAAGATGTAAGGCAATGCTTCTAAAAGAAAAATCACAGGAAGTTGTTGGAGGTATGGGATACCAGGAAGGTTCTGATTACTTATCTTTGGGGGCATTTTTTTCTAAATTGAAATTGACCAAATGGCACTTGTTCAAATTGTATCAAAAGAATAAAAGTTCTTTTTCTGGCTCGAGTTGCCCTCTACCAGATTTTTGCCTAAAGCAAATTTTCATGGCAAAAGCAGAAGACAGTGAACATAAGGTCATGCTATTGAAAATGGCAGTCTGTGGAAGACAAGGGTAGTTCTTCCTCTGTGCTGGTATGGGTTCCATCCAGGAGAACACCTGCCCCATGGCCTCCCAGGCTCAAAGCCAGATGTCAGCCTTGCACTAGGCCAGTATCTCCATGAAACAGAAAACAAAAACTAAAAACCTGTCTGGGCTAGTAGAATGTTTGAGACTGGAGGCAGTGCCCCAAGCGTCTAACTTGGATGATGAAATGGGGTTGAAACAGAAAGTTCCATAAAAAGGAGGTATGTTCCATAGAAGCTATGAGTGAATGATTGTGATTACTGAGTTCCGACATTATGAGCTTTATAGATCATGAGTTGTTTCATTTCCCCTTTACCAAAGTCAGAACTAGGCAGAAAAGATTCCCTAGCAATCTATAAGCAAAAAATAAAGGCTCATCCATAGTGCAAAGGAATATGAGTAATGGAATGTGAACTCTCATGGAAAATAGGCTCTATCCCCGCTCTACCACTCAGTAAATATCCAAATTTAAATGATAATGGAGCCTTCCATCTCCTGCTGGGAACAGCATGACACCTGACAGAAGACTGCTAGGAGCCATGAATTGATCATTAATTGGTGGAATTATGAAATGGGGCAAGCACACCTGATTTTGGGGGTGCTTACTGGGAAAGAGCACAATGGCAATGGGACGTGAGGTAGCAGCCACACTTTGATAAGTCACAGAGGGTGATGGGGCAAACAACACAGAAAGTAGAGAAACAAGTACCAAAAAAGGGTACAGAGTCAGACAGCATGGGGATGGAGATAGAATAATGAAGGAAGGCAGGCAGCAATGAGGAAGAGAATGGGGAAAGGGAGAAGCAGAGAGTATCACTTACACAACCACGGAATGAATAGAACTGGGAGCACACAGAAGCAAGGACGAAATGAGGATGAAAGAATAATCAGGAGGAAAGAGTTTCAGATCTCATTTTTATAATTTTTTTTTGAAAGGGACAGATTAGCCCTTATTTGTGTCACCTTTGGCTTAGTTCATTAACATATGCAAATAATTTCAAGTTTGTCAGTAGAACTTTAAAGTTAACATGTCCACATCATCTCAAAATTATCCTAACCATTTGGTTGTTTCACTGATCTTCCTGAGGATGTCTAGAACTTGAAAGAAATTTGTATAGCATAGGACCAAAAGGCTCTGACAGCAAAGCCTAATGGCTTCCACTGATCTGGCATGTATTACCAGTATGTGATGTGGGGTTAATATATGATGCAAGTTGTAAATCCTTCAATCTTGTATGAGACTTCTAGATTCCCCTTTGCAATCTTACTTCCTGCTATTATCACTTTATACTGATTATTTATAAATTTATTATTCTGACTAGAAAGAGCAGGGAAGTAGGTAAGGGGAACCAGAACAAGATACAATTTTAACACAGTTCGGGCTCCAAGTCTTCCATCTGTACTAAAACTACTACTTCTCATTGCAACTTTTTAGCCAGCCTCCTCAGGTAAGACCTAACCACTCAGTTCCTCAACCTGCTTATCTCCCACATACTAACTCCACCTCAACTACCAAAAAGAGGGTCATGTCCTTGATATTACCATCACCCACAATTACAATTGTGCCATCTCTATGTCCAAGAATTCTAGATCCTTCTATCCTATGATAATCTATCGACTTTTCACTTCTCTTTCTGTCTTCACTTACAAAACCTTATTCTTTGTACCATCATATGTAATTTCTTGACCTCTTAGTTCTCTTCCACATCATCTCTCCTGCATTTGTAACTTTCTCCTGTTCTATTCATCTTGACACCTTGGTGAACCAATTCAATTCTATACTGTCTTAAATCCCTAGCCCTCAACTCATATATTGCCAATTACATTCAGGCAAACCTTGAAAACCTTGAATCACTCCCACCATTTTCCAGCTTTGTTCCTACTGAACAAGGATAGATAAAATCACAGAACTGTTTTGACTGGGTTCACTACAAATTTATGTTTCTTAACCTCCACTGGGTCTTCACTGCTGCTAGGAAATCCCCCCTTATCAACTCACTATCCCACTTTTCACAGTAGCTCTTTCCAAATTATTCATCCCTTTTCAAACCTGCCATGACTCCCCTTTGCCCCTATTCTCTCAGCAGGGAACTTTGACTCATAATTTAATAGGAAAAAAATGAGACCTTTTGCTGTGAGCTCCCTCTTTCCCCTTCTTCCTCATATGTCATCATTCAGATTCTTTCTGCCTTTCTCTCTTTACTCCTGTCTCATGTGATGAAGTGGCTTTGCCTTACTCCTTACCAGAGTTAACAACCTCTCTACTTTTTCAAGTGATTCCATTCCACTCCCTCTCCTCTCACAGATTGCCTCCTCTGTTAGCCTCATTCTTTCACTTACTTTCAATCTTTCTGTGTTGGTGGGCTCATTTCCCACTGCCTACACACATGCCTATGTCTCCTCTATCCTGAAAAATAAAAACTCATTTGATCCTCCCATCCATTCTATCATCTATAACTCCCGTGCTCTTTGTAGCTAAACTCTCTAAAAGACTATCTAGAATAGATGACTCCACTTTCTTTCCTCCCTCTCTTCTTAACAATATGACTTTCAGCTTTATACCTTATCATTTCACTGAAACTGCTCTTACTGATAATTTCTTAGTTGCCAGATTAGATGTCTTTGTTCAGTCTTCCTTTTGCTTGACCTCATCAGCCTTTGACATTGTTCATCACTCTCTCCTCCTTGATACTATTTTCTCTATACGTTTTTTAGGATGCCACTCTCTCCTTGTCCTTCTACATACCTGACTACTCCTTCTCTGTCTCCTCTACTGAATCTTCCTCCAGAGAATACCTTCTTACCATAGATGTCCCTCATAGTTTTATCATGACCCTTTTCTCTTCTCTCTATATATTCTCTTGGTGATCTGATTAGCTCTCATGGATTTAATTACTGTCTCTATGCTGATAATTCTTAAATTTATGTATTCTGTTCCTATCTCACTTCTGACCTCAATATTACATCTCCAGACACCTTTTAAACATCTCAAATTGGATGTCCATTAGACATCTTAAAATCAATATGTTCAAAACAGAACTCATTTTATTTCCCCCTCAATTATTTCCCCTCTTATCTTTCCCATTTCTGTAAAAGGTAACATCATCCTCCCAGGTCCTCAGGTTCAAAATCTAGGTATTATCCTTAAATCCTCACTATATCTCACCTCCTCCTTTCATATCCAATCTATTGCAAAGGCTGTTACTTTCAATTTTGCACAAACCTTTTTAAATTTAATGGATTCAAAATTATCCATTTTACATCTCACAATGCTTTCTATAACTTGTTTATTTATAAATTCTTTTCATAAATTGAATAGGTAATATGTTCCCTGTTCCAATTTGCTTATATCTCCCTTTATACTTAGGTCTTGTATCTATATTGATCTTATCTTGATAAATTGTGTAAGATAGTAATCTATACCTAGTTTCTAATGGATAATTTTGATTATAAATTTTAAAGAGTTTATACAAATATTAACTTAATGTAGCCAAGATTATAAGGAAAGCAGTAAATTGTGTGTGAGGGATTTTATAGATGGTTCCTTGGATAGAGGTCTCATATCTATATAATTTTATCAAATAAAATGGTCAAAAGATATGAACAGACAATTTTTGATTAAAGTAATCAAAGCCATATATACCTATATGAAAAAAATTCTCTAAATCATTCATGCAAATCAAAACACCTCTGAGATATCTTCTTACAACTATTAGATTGGCTAATATGGTAAAAAGGCAAGATGACAAATGTTGGAGGGGATATGGGGAAATGAAGACACTAATACACTATTGGTGGAACTGTGAATTGATCTAAACATTTTGAAGAGCAATCTGGAATTATGCCCAGAGAGTATCCAGAAATGCACTATTAGGTTTGTTTCTTAAGGTGATCAGGAGAAAAGGAAAAAAAAACCTATTTGTTCTACAATATTTATAGAAGTTTTCTTTGTGATGGCAAAGAACTGGAAATTGAGGAGATGCCCATCAACTGGGGAAATGGCTGAACAAGTTGTGCCATATAATTGTGATAGATTACTATGCCATAAGAAATGGTGAGCAGGTTAATTTTTTAAAAAGAAAGACCTATATGAAATTATAAAGAGTAAAATGAGCAGAAGCAAAATATATATATATATACAGCAACTGAAATATTCTTTGAAGAATGACTTGTATATGTCTGCCTCTAGACAAAGTTTTGATAAATAGAAATAAGGAAGATATATATATATATATACATATATATATATATATATATATGTAGGATTAAAAAAGAAAACGTTCTATTTTATATTCAAGGCCTTCTAGCTGCCACCTGCCTTTCTAGTCTTCTTACATCTTATTCTCAGATAGTTTTCTTTGATCCAGTGACATTGGCCTCCTGCCTTTTCCACAAATCAGTCTATCTCTTGGCTGTGGCATTCCCTTTGACTGTTCCCCATGCTCTCTTCTGGCTTTAGTCCCAACTAAAATCTCACCTTCTATGGGAAGTCACCTCAGTCCTTCCCAATTCTAGAGTTGAAGCTAGAGTCAGGAAGATATGAGTTCAAATTTGGCCTTAGATATTTATTTGCTTAATAACAACCCCTGTTTGTCACAATTTCCTCATCTGTAAAGAAAGGATAATAATAGTGTTAGGCACAAAGCAAGCTAAGCACTATATTAAATGTTAGCTATTATCATTATTAATTCCTTTCCTTATTGTTGGTCAGTCATTCAGTCAGGTTCAACTATTCGTGACTCTGTGGATCATAGCACACCATTACCGACCATTAGGCTTTCTTGGCAAAGATACTGGAGAGGTTTGCCATTTCCTTCTCCCATTTCCTTCTCCAGTGAATTAAACCAAACAGAGGTTAAGTGACTTGCCCAGGGTTACACAGCTAGTAAGTATCTCAGGCTGGATTTGAACTCAGGTCTTTCTGACTCCCAGCCCAGTGCTCTACCCACTGTGCCACCTAGCTATGCAACCTTTCCTTATTTGTATTAATTATTTCCTATTTATTCTATCTATATCTATATCTATATCTATATCTATATCTATATCTATATCTATATATTGTTTGTATATATTTGTTTGCATGTTGTCTCTCCCATTATTGTAAGTTCCTTGAGAGCAGGGACTATTTTTTGACTCTTTTTACCCTAAGGCTTCCTCCTCTCCTCCCCACTGTATCTGACACAAAATAGGTGCTTAACAAATGCTTATTAATTAATGTTTATTGATTGTTTGATTGTTTGATGTGGTGAAGGGAGGAGGATCTTGAGCCAAAAATCACAGACTTGCCACAAGTTTAGAAATGACTAGAGGTAAGAAGATATAGAGGAAATTTACCCACATTTTGAGCCAGAAGGATCAATTCTCAACTCTTTTAATAGCCATGTGAACATGGGCCAGTCAATAAACTTTTATGAACCTCAGTTTCTCACCCTGTTAAGTGGGGATGATGGTATCTGTGCTATTATTAGACCTCAAGGGTTGTTTGAGGTCCCAAGAAGATAATGTATGCAAAATGTTTTGCAAGCCTTAGCACCTTCTATAAACAAGTCAGCTATTCTTAGTCAAAGTTCTGACCTTAATTACAACCTTCTTTTAATGAAGGTAGGAATGAATCAGTGCATTAACCCTTCCATATCACAGATATTTTCTAATATTTTCTGAAAATATTTTAAAAGAGCTCATAGGATTATAGGTTTAGGGATTATAGGGACCTCAGAGGTGATCACATTCAGCCCCCTCAATTTACAGATGAGGAAACTGATGCTCAGGTTCATACATCTAATATTTTATCCACTGCACCACCTCGCTACCCCATAAACTTATAAGTACTGAGTCCTCTATAATAGTACTTTTCAAACTTTATCGTCTCAAGACTTCTTAACAATTATTGAGCAACCCAAAGAAGCTTTCAGTCATGTGGATTATGTATGCCAATATTTATTGTATTTGAAGCTAACAAAACTTTAGATATTTATTAATTCACTTAAAACAATGATAATAATTCTATTATGTTCTAACACAAATAGCAGCATATTTTTATGAAAAATAACTACAGTTCCTACAACAAAAATATTACTTTGTGCATTTTCACAAACCTCTTTAATCTGACTTCATAGAGACAGCTAGATTCTCATGTCTTTTTCTGCATCTAATTTGCTGTGATATATCGTTTTTGTCAAAGAATATTATTTTGTCTCACATAAATAGGTAGAAAAAGAAGTCTTTTAATAGGTAAATAGTGTCTTTATATTCTGAAAATAATTCTAACCATGCAGATTATCTGAAAGAGTCTCAAGGACTTCCTCCTAACTCAGTGATGAATTTCAGGCTATCAGTTACCTTTAACCTGATTTAGCCTGTCTGCTGAGGTTTTTCTCGGTTATGACAGCTGCTCATGCTTTTTGGAACCACAGGTGAGACATGGATGGGCAGCCCTGAAAAGGGCTTAGTAAACCCTCATACCACAAGTGCTAGTCCTCCTAGAATCCCACCCTGAGACTCTGCGTTCCCAACCTTTAAGTTCTTTCATAATCATAATTATTCTTGGACTGGGTGGAGTAGAAGGAAGAGTAGCATTTGAATTCACCTCCAAAAGTTCCTGTTTACTAGACCCAAAGCATTTTCTTAAAGATGTTGCCAAATCCCCAGGGGATATTTAGTTAATCTTCTCAGTCAGAGAATGGTGACTTCAGTTATCTGAAATTAGTTTCTCCATGATCTTCCACCTCCTTTGCACTATTTCTGTGTTTTGTGTGTGTGTGTGTGTTTTTAATTAATCTGGTCAGTGACTAGACTATTAGGTCAGAAGCATAGATAGTAGAAGGATTACCTTTATTTGATCAATGCTTACAATGCTGAGGTCTATCTAGTTTTTTTTGGTTTGCCCACAGAACTCACAATACCCTTTTCCTTTGGAAAGCATAATCAGCAGGAAGATTTTTGCTAGGGTTAGCAAGTTGTTCCTTAGATCTAAATGAGAAGGAAATATAATTTTTTTTCAAACTGGGCATGCACTGGGATTGTCCTAGAAGAGCAATTTACTAACTGATGTCTGTGTGAGAGTCTAGTCAGCTTCCATCTTTGAGAGTCCCAAAAGGGGACTCCCACTTGAAGAGCCTCCAAAGTGGGGACTGTTTGAGAATTTAAATTCTTGCCCCTCACCAGTTCTGTACCACCCTTCAGAGTCCTGTCCCCATGGGCTTTGAGACATGACTTATATTCCTACACTCCCAATGCAAATGTCCAAGGAGTGACAACAAGACATGACCCAATACCTCTTTAGGAATTATTTTTCCCATGGTTTTTTTCCCCAAGGAAGTTCTCCAGTTCACAGAGCTCTGACTTTTACAAATTCATTTCACAATGTACTGATAGATGAGGAACAAGAGGCAATGAATTCAGTTTCTTGTGGCAGCTCTCAGACTATAGACCTGGTCACTGACCTTCATAATCTAGTATTCTGTTTATTAGGTAATTTCTCAAGGAGACAATAATGGCACACACTGGGATTATTTGCTTAGTTGCATCTTATATTCTCTGCAACAAAGTCAGCATTTTGCAAACTGCCTCTGAGTTCCTTATGTTGTTTATTAAGTAAGTCATTCAATCATCTAGCATTTATTAAGTGCCTACTATGTATCACAGGCACTGTACTAAAAGAAAGATGGCCCTGTTACCACTCTCTTCTCCTTATGCCCTCACTTCCCCTTCACCTCCCTCACCTCCCTTCCCCAATCCTCAGAACCAAACTGAAGATCACCATCCAATTTCTCAATTGGCTCAGTTAAAATCCTTATTATATTGGAGGGAGGAAAGACAGGAAGAAAATAAACATTTATATATGTACTGTGTGCGAGTACATTTTTTAGTCATTTTGGTTTTGTCCAACTCTTTGTGGCTGCTTTCTGAGGGGTTTTCATGGCAAAGACACTGGAGTGGTTTGCCATTTCCTTCTCCAGCTCATTCTTTACAGATGAGGAAACTGAGGCAAAAAGGGCTAAGTGACTTGTGCAGTGTCACCCAGCTTTATAAGGGTCTGAAGCCAGATTTGAACTCAGGAGGATGAGTTTTTCTGACTCTAAGTCTGGTGTTCCATCCATTGTGCCACCTTGTTGTAGTCCTCAAACCTATCTGGTTTTTATTATCTGGGAGTTAGAACGATGTCTTCCTCAAGGATGTGAAGACTTCCCCCATCCCAGCAGAATGAATGGATAAGAACAATCCATTCCAATGGCCAGGAAAGGGGCTGAAGCAAGTATTGTGGAGTACTTAGAGCTTGGTCAGACATCGAAGATGCCAGGGTCATCCACTGCATTCTGGGTCATTACCATCTTGCTACTGGACTTTGATCACTCTGGAAGACAATGAGGCTGATGACTTTGTAACTCTGCCTCATTTAAATTCACACACAAGTCAAGGCATCAGCCTGTGATGTTACTGGTTCTCTTTGAAATGAAGGATGAATAACAACTATGTGTGTTAAACATCTTTTTTTTAAAAAACAAATATTATCTTATTTGAATCTCACAACAACCCTGGGAGGTAGATGCTTTTAGTATCCTCATTTTACAATTAAAGAATTCAAGGCAAAAGGATTTGCCCAATGTAACACAGTGTATGAGGTCAAATTTGAACTCAGATCATCCAGGTCTGTATTCACTGTACCATCTAGCTGCCTCTGTTGCTTTCTTCTCCTCATAAAAAACCATGGAAGTCTTTCATATGATAATGACATATTGCTAAATAATATAATATTATATAATGCATTATTATTTTTTTAAACCTTTGCCTTCTGTTTTAGTATCAATTCTAAAACAGAAGATTAGCAAGGGCTAAACAATTGAGGTTAAGTGACTTGCCCAGGGTCACACAGCTAGGAAGTGTCTAAAGTCATATTTGAATCCAGGTCCTGGCTGTCACTGTATTATTATTATTTTTAAGCATTTATTAATATTTATTTTTTTGAAAAGTTAACATGGTTACATAATTCATGCTCTTACTTTCCCCTTCACCCCCCCCCCCTCCCCCCCCCCAGCCGATGCCCATTTCCACTGGTTTTAACATGTGTCATTGATCAAGACCTATTTCCAAATTGTTGATAGTTGCATTGGTGTGGTCGTTTCGAGTCTACATCCCCAATCATGTCCGCCTCAACCCATGTGTTCAAGCAGTTGTTTTTCTTCTGTTTCCACTCCTGTAGTCCTTCCTCTGAATGTGGGGTAGCGTTCTTTTCCATAAATCCCTCAGAATGTATTATTATTTTTGCTGGAGAGATGACGGATGATGTCTCTTAGAATAAAAAAAAAAGCTGTAGAGCTGCTATCCTTTACTAAAGTTGGTCCTCAGCTGCTATTCCTTCTTGATCAGTTGTTTTTTTTTTAAATTTATACTCTTATCTTCCATCTCAGAGTCTTGGCTCCAAGGCAGAAGAGTGGTAAGGGTAGGCAATGGGGGTTAAGTGACTTGCCCAAGGTCACACAGGTAGGAAATGTCTGAGGCCAAATTTGAACCTAGGACCTCCCATCTCCAGGCCTGACTCAATCCGCTAAGGCACCCAGCTGCCCCTTCTTGACCAGTTTTTAATCTGTCCTTTGTGTGATGTCTGGAAGCTTTTTGGGTAAGTTGAAAAGAATGCTGAGCTGTCAAAAGACTTTCTTGGGCTCTGTCATCAATCAGCTTGGACAAGGTACTTCTGTTCTCTGTTTCCTCAGTTTCCTCATCTGTAAAGACAGTAGAATTAGACTAGAGAATCTCAAAAGTCTCCTCTTGTTTTATGGAACCATAACATTTATTGGTATTTATTGTTTCCTAGGCAATTAACACATTGGGCAAACAAATACCTAGAGAAAGTAAACTTTTCTTAGGGATGTAAATAGCCATCAAAGTTCTGTGGTTTGTAAGGAAGTCTAAACACTGCTGGCTTTATGAATGGCTTTATTACATGTGTGAACCATCAGAAATTTAGCCTCATTCACAAGCAACATGAGCAGGTCTTAATAGTAAACTTTGTGACATAATGACAAATGGGGAAATCTCAGGACCAAATTAAGCATAATTGCTGTTCACATAGGAAACTCTCCAGTAACCTGGCAATTTGCAGATGGGGGGAGGACACATGCTGCATTGTCTTAACAACAAATTTATCAAACATATAATTAGCCACCAGCTACCAGCTACCTTTGCATTCTGAATCAGAGCTGCCATCAGTCATAAACCTGCCTGTTAACAACCTATTGCCTGAAAATCAGAGAATTGTAGAGTTGGGAAGGATTTCAGAAGTCATCTAGTCCAAATGCCCATCTAAAACACGAATTTTAAACAAAATTTCTAACAATTGGTCACATAGCCTTCAACTGAAAAGTTACAATGACAAGGAATTAAATACTTTACAAGGAAGTCAGTTCTGTTTTTGGACAGCAGGAATTCATAGAATCATTGACTTTCAGAGTTGGAAGAGGTCTCAGTAACCATCAAATCCAACCATCCCTAAAATGAAACATAACATACTGAATAGTTGTGTGTCCTTCATTTTTCAAGGAGAACCAATGACAACAAAGGGGTAACTTCTCGATCTGAGCATGAATTTTGGATTTAAGCCCAATAGAGTTGCACATAGTCATCAGCTTCACTCTCTTCCAGAGCCATCCAAGAGCAACGGCAAGACAAAAAGTCAGGAAGACTGGCAATGACATAGGAGGCAGTGGATGACTTTGGCATCTTTCATGCCTGACCAAGCTCTAAGCACTCCACAGCACCTGCTTTAGTTGCCTTCATGGCTTCTGGAACAAATTGTTCTTATCTGCCCTTTCCACAGTAGGAAGACTTGACATGATGGAGGGGTAGACATCCTCAGTCCCCAACTATCATTTACCCTCAATGTCATTTAGCCCATCTCCCAAAAAGATTTTCCCAGAGTGTGTTCACCATACATATTGCAGCTTCATAAAGCCTCAGGTGAGAATTGGGTGGACACTGAACGTGGAGGAGCAGCCTTGAAAACTATGACATGTTGAACAAATGTCATCTAACCTTCACTTCAAGACCTCCATGGAGGGAGACCTCTCTGCCGCCTGAGGTAGCCCATCTCCTTTTCAGACTACTCTAATTTTTAGGAAGTTTTTCCTTACACTAAATCTTAATTTGTCCCTTTGCAACTTGCACCCATTGTGGCTGGTTTTGTCTAATGGAAGCAAACAAGACAATTTTAATTCCTCTTTCATATGACAACCCTTCAAATACTTTGAACCCTTGAACCTGTCATCATATTCTCCTGAAGTCTTCTTTTATCCCAGCTAAATAGCCCCAGGTCTTTTAGCCCCTCATTTGAGTTGGAATCACACCCTTTATTTTCCTAGTTACAAGTATCTGCATTCTCTCCAACTTAGCTGTGTTCTCCTTAAATTGTGGATTCCACAACTGAGCAAAATACTACAGGTGTCATGTGACCAGGGCAGAGGGCAAAGGAAATTCTTTAGTCTTGAAAACTATGCCTTTTTTAAATTAAGTCTAAATAACATTAGTACTTTTAGTTGCTACATCACTGATTCATATTGAGCTCTAGAACTCCCAGATGTTTGAAGATAGACTATTGTTTAGCCTTGCCACTTCTCTCTTGAACTTGGTATAGGTAATTGTTTTAACAGAGATATAAAGCTTTCCCTGTTGACTTTCGTGTCATTAGATTTAGCCCAGTGCTCTTGCTTATAAGAACTTTTTTTCATATGAGTATTATCCACTGTGTTAGCTTTCCCTCCTACCTTTGGGTAATTTGCCAATCTGATGAACATGCTGTTTCTGCCTTCTTCCAGGCCACAAATAACAAGATCATCACAGAAACAAGGAAAGATTTTGGCCATAAGAGCCATAAACACCACATTTTTTAAAATGTAATTTCGTGAGAGCCGTACAGTGCTCACAGTGCGCATTCCTGTAACAGCGCCTGAAAAAAAAATTGACTTTATGGCTCCTGCAGAAAGAGCCATACGTTGCTGACCCCTGAATTAAAAGGAGTTAAAAAAAAAAGCAAAACAACCCCCAGAAAATTGAAGGGATACTCCCATCAACTGGGGAAACAAATTATGATTTATGTATACAATAGAATATTATTATGCCATAAGATAGCATGAAAGAAATTGTTTTAGAGAATTCTGGGAAGTATGAATGAAAGTAGTGTGAACAATTTATACAAGTGAAGCAACATTGTAAAGAAAAACAATTCTGGAAGATAATAACTCTGATCAAAACCTAACTAACCATGTTTCCAAAGTCTTATATAAATTTCTGGCAAAGAAAGAGGTGATGAATTCAATGTGTAGAAAGAGGTATAAAATTTTGAATGTGGCCTCTGTCTTGATTCTTGATTATGCTTATTGTTACAAGTTTCCTCACCCTGCCCCTTCTCTCTTTAATTGAGGATTGGGTTGTGGGACAAAAATTTAATTGAGCAGTTCTGGGTGTGGGACAAAGGAGTTAGCAAGTAATGCAAAAATAAAGACAACTGAAACTTTTTTTTAAGTGCATAGAAGAGAAAAGAAGTAAGCTCAGAAAGAAACACAGACAAGGAGAGTTTTGAAACTAACATCATTGAATTTATATATATGAATATATGTGTGTATATATATATATACATATATATATTTTAATATGTGCACGTGAAACTTTTATCTTTTGTCTTAGAATCAATACTGTGTATTGGTTCCAAGGCAGAAGAGAAGTAAGGGCTAGGCAATGGAGGTTAAGTGACTTGTCCAGAGTCAAAACGGCTAGGAAGTGTCTGATATCAGATTTGAACCCAGATCTTCCTATCTCCAGGCCTGGCTCTCTATCCACTAAATCGCTTAATTGCCTTTACCATATATAAATGATATGGTGATGGCTAAATACACACTTTGCAGAGAAAGCCATATTCCAGCAATGAAACTTGTGAGATAGAGCATACCATCTACATAACTTGTATAGGCCATCTGTAAATATCTTAAAGAACAATCACTATTTTTAAGCATATAGGCACATATTTCTATGTAAATTATTGTAAATTTTTTTTCAATATTGGGGCAATGACACTAGGAGAAAATGGGTTACTAAGTTGAAATTGCCAAAAAAATTGTAAACTAAAAAAAATTAATGATTATTGGTTTTATGCATATTATATACATATATACATACATACACATGTATATGTATAAACAGATTTTGTATATATATAAAAGCAAAGTATATAAAATAGAAAGCAAGAATATATAATATTTTTCTGTTCTGCTGTGTGTATGGAAATTCTCATTTTGGGGAGTTAAATTTAAAATTTTTAAAAAGTGAAAAAAGATTAGTAGGAGATATTTTTTCAAAAGCTTTGCTAAAATCTAGAGAAACTGTATAGCGTAGTAAAAATTAGAGGCTAACTCTCTTACTGGTAACAGGATTACATGATTCTAGGGATCACTTAGATTCATTTATAGGCCATCTCTCAGTCTTTTTACTTGACTCATTCCAATACAGGGCATACCTTGTTTTAATGTATTTCCCTTTTTTTGTGGTCACTGATATTATAGCAATCCGGGTATACATTAACATTATGAGGTAATGACCAGATATTGTGTTATTTATGAATTGTTTATGGCAACTCTGTGTTGAGCAAATCTATTGGCATCATTTTTCCAACAGGAACTGCTCATATACAATTTTTCAAACTTTTCTTTATTATTATGTCTGTTATAGTGATCTATGATCAGTGATCTTTGATGTCACTATTATAATTATTTGGGGACACCTTGGACCATATCCATATAAGATGGTGAATTTAATAAATGTTGTGTATATCCTGATTACTATGGTGACCGGTTGTTTCCTATTTCTCTTCCTCTCCATGGGCAATCCCTGTTCTCTGAGGCTTAACAATATTGAAATTAAACCAATTAATAACCCTACAATGGTCTTTAAGTGTTTAGGGGAAAGGAAGAGTCAATTTATGGACAAATTTCATAGCTGTTTTATTTTAAGAAATTGCCATAGCTACCCCAACCTTCAGCAACCACCACCCTGATCAATCAGCAGCCGTCGATATCGAGGCAAGACCCTCCACTAACAAAAAGGTTACAACTCACTGAATGTTCAAATGATGGTTACCATTTTTTTTTTAGCAATGAAACATTTAAAATTAAGTTATGTACATTTTTTGACATACTTTTGCACACTTAAAAGATTATACTTTAGTATAAACATAACTTTTATATGCCCTGGGAAACCAAAAAATTCATGTGACTTGCTTCATTTCAACATTTGCTTTACTGAGGTGCTTTTTTGAGGGGTATATACATAGGAGTATGTTTGCATATTTTCTCATTAATAAAATTTTAACATATCTCCCAATTAATCAACTGAGATCAGAGCCTCCACCAATTCATCAGATATTTATTAATCAATCAATAACCATTGATTAAATATTTACTATATGTCAGGCACTATTCTAAGTACTAGAGGTACAAAGAAAGGCAAAATTAATATCTACATTTGAGGAGTTTAATAAATTTAATCAATCAAAGAAACTTCTTTCTCCTATAATTGTATTTTAATCTCCTAGGACTAAATAAATATTAAAGTTGCCAGACATACAATTTTTAGACAATGAAATCAGAAAGAAAAAAAGAGATAGATAATTACATATACTATTTTAGTGATAAAAATGATCACATCAAGAGACACTTCAAAGTTCAAAGGCACCTAGGTATAACACAGTAGACAGAGCTCTGGGTCTATAGTCAAGAAGACAGGTTCAATCCAGACTCAGGTATCTACTACTTGGGTGACCTTGGGCAAATCACTTAATCTTTGCCTTAGTTTCCTTAACTGTAAAAAGTGGGGATAATAATAGCACCTCTTGTTGTATCAAATGAAATAGTAGGTATTAAAAACTATCTAGCAGCTCCAGGAATCTGAGAAGGATGGATGGCTTAGGTGAGAAAGAAGCAGGAGACTCTCTATTTCTGTCAGCTCATCTGACCGGCACCATGGAGTTTATTTATATAGATTTCAAGACTCATTTCACACAAAGAACACCAAGAAACTTCACAGTTGTGCAGAAGTTACAAATTATGTCATGTTAGTATACAGAGTGACTCAGTGACTTCAAGATAGAGATAGTCTGGAATAGAACAAGATCCAGGGCTGAATTCTAACCACCTTATTATCAGTAAGCTAATTCTGGGAATAGTAAGGTCTTGTCTGACTTTGTTTTAATTCTGACCTTGACTGTCTAGAAATATTGTTTGAGGCCAGGCAGCTTTTTTTTTTGCTTAATGTCTTGGAGGAAAACTGTTAACCCCTTGACTGTTGGTTTGCTAAGAACTTAAAACTTTCCAATAAGACTATAAAGGTGTGGATCATAAAAGGAATCAAAGAGAGGAATCTCAAAGGCTTCCAACAACTCACCCTTTTTTTTGTTTAAATTGAAGTGGTTTATTATACAGTACTTAGGTTTTTTTTATAAAACTTTTATTAATAAAAGGAGCTATAGAGAGTGGTCACAGCCATCAGTTATAGAGATTTTGTAAACTATAGCTGGTTCTGATGGGATCCATAGATTATACTGACAGACCATGTTTCTCTCTATTGCTCTCAACACTTAATGAATCTATATTGGTTCTTTGAAACCACCACTTCCTTTTCTAGATACAAACTAATCATCAATTTAATGATCCATTCTAGAATTTTCCCAGGAATCAAAGTCAAGTTGATTGGTGTAGTTTGCAGATGATTTCCCCTCCACCCTCCTTTTTTTGAAAATCAAGACATTTGCTCTTCTCCAGTCTTGTACCATTTTTGTTCTTCATAAACTGACAGATATCACCAAAAGTGGTTTAGAAATAATATCTGCCAACTCTTTCAGGGCCCCTAAAATACAATTCATCCAAGTTAAAAATCTTGATTTGTTAAGTATCCTTTCCATGCTTTGACCAAGTGAGCCTCCTTCTGTTAATTATTAGATGAACTATGAGTGCTTAATTTCAATCTAGTCTCAAACCTGAACCACTGGGCAGCTTAAGTCAGGTCTGGCGAATTACTTTTAATAAAGAAGGAAAGAAGAAAAGAGAAGTAGATCAAAGTTCAATTTTATATTATCACAAGTCAAAATTATTAATCAGTAACATACCAGGCACAGTTAGGTGATATT
>NC_058131.1:472259873-472269041 GCF_016433145.1 Gracilinanus agilis | reverse complement strand
TTCCTTCCTTCCTTCCTTCCTTCCTTCCTTCCTTCCTTCCTTCCTTCCTTCCTTCCTTCCTTCCTTCCTTCCTTCCTCCTTCCTTCCTTCCTTCTTTCCTTCCTTCCTTCCTTCCTTCCTTCCTTCCTTCCTTCCTTCCTTCCTTCCTTCCTTCCTTTCTCTCTTACTCCTTTCTCCCTAGCTTGCATTTATATAATGCTTCAAGATTGGCAAAGAACTTTTTATGTCATCTTATTTGAGCCTCACAACCCTAAAAGTAGGCACTGTTATTATTCCTACTTTACAGATGAAGAAACTGAATCTGATAGTGATTAAATGATTTGCTATGTATCATAAAGCTATTATTCATCTGAGGTAGAATTTGAACTCTGGTCTTTCTAACTCCAGATCTAGGACTTTATGCATTAAGTCATCTTGCTAAACAATCTTCTCATTCTTTTTCCAGATGGAAACAGCTGAGATCCAGAGAAGAAATTTGTTATCTACAACATAGACACCGTGTTCAGCCATTTTCAATTGTGTCTAACTCTTCGTGACACCATATGGAGTTTTCTTGGCAAAGATACTGGAGTGGTTTGCCATTTCCTTCTTTAGTTCATTTACAGATGAAGAAATTGAGGCAAACAGGGACAAGTAACTTACTCATGGTCATACAACTAGTAGGCCAGATTTTACCTCAGAAAGATGAATTTTCCTGATTCCAGGCCAAGTACTCTATCCACTGTATCACCTAGTTTTCCCAAAACATAGACCACTATTGGCCATGTGGGCTTCCATTGAATACTTCCAGTAATGGAAAAGCCCAAGGAAGCCTTTTTATATGGGTCAGACTATTAAGAAATTTTTCCTTATAATAATCTTAAATATACCTCTTGGCAACTTGTACCTGTTGCTCTTGGTTTTTCTTACTGAGGTCAAGTAAATTGAGTCTTTTCTTCTCCAGGTCATTCAACTAATCTTAATATGTCAAGTTCTTGACTCCTTACAGATTTCTATTTGCCTTCCTCTGGATGGTATCTGACTAATCAATATCCTTCCCAAATATGACACCTAGACTCAAATGCAATATCCTAGGTATGATCTAACCAAGACAGAGCACAACAGATTTATTATCTTCCCAGTTCTAGGCATCACACTTCTCATAATAAAGCCCAAGATTACCTTTTTTTTTCTGGTTGCCATATCATCCTTTTGACTCATATGGAATCATAGTGAGTGACCTCATAATTTAACAAAATCTCCAGATATTTTACAGACAACCTGCTGTCTAACCATTCCCCAGTCTACTTTATACTTGTAAAGTTAATTTTTTTAAACCTATGCATATGATTTTACCTTTGTCTCTTATTAAATTCCATCCCTAGATATGGCCTAATTTCATAACCTGCCAAGTTATTTGGGATCCTGACAGGGTAATCTTATTTACCAAATGTCCCTTACCTCCAATTTGTTTCATTTACAGTTTTACTAAACACAGTGCCTGATGCATAATAAGCATTTAATAAATGTCTGTTGACTGACTAAATAAGCATACTATCTATGCACCCCAAGGAACAGTGTGTTGGATATGGAATCAAGAAGATTTGAGTTTGAATCTTGCCTTAGACACTTAAGCCAGTAAGTCAATAAACATTTATTAAACATGTACTACATGCCAGACACTGTGCTAAGCCCCGGAGATCCAAAGAAAGGTAAAGATAGTCCCTGCCTTCAAAGAATTCACAATCTAATAGGGGAGCCAATATGCAAACAACTATGTAGAAACAAGTTACATGCATGATGAATATAAAATAATCAGCAAAGGGAAAGCACTAGAATTAAGGACTGTGAAAGACTTCCTGTAGAAGGTGAGATTTTAGATGGGAACTGAGGGAAATAAGAGAAACTAGGAGGCACATAAGAAGAAGGAAAGCATTCCAGACTTGGGAGAGAGCCAGTGAAAATCCTCAGTCAAGAGATGAAGTATCTTGTGTGAGGAACAACAAGGAGGATAGTGTCACTGGGTCAAAGAATATTTGAGGGAGAGGGAGTATTAAGGTGTAAGAAGATCACATAGGTATGGAGGGTTGGTTATAAAGAGCTTTGAATGTCAAACACATTTTTTACTTCATCCTGAAGGTGATTAGGGAGTCATGGAGTCACTGGAATTTACTGAATAAAGAGGTGACATAGTAAGACCTATACTTTAGGAAAATGAATTTGACAGCTGAATAAAAGGATGAACTGGAGTGGAGAGAGACTTGTAACAGACAGACCAATCAACTGGCTATTCTAATAGTCCAAATGTGAAGCATGGAAGACCTGTACCAGGATGATGACAGTGTCAGAGGAAAAAAGGGTTTGTAGCATTCAAGAGATGCTACAAAGGTAAAATCAACAGGTCTTTGCAGTAGGGCGAATATGGAGTAGTGAGAGACAGTGCAGAGTTGAGGACACCTAGGTTTTGAGCCTTGATTGGGAGGACTTTAATGCCCTCAACAATAATAGGGAAATTTGGAAGAGGGGAGGATTTGTGGGGAAAGTGGAGAGAAAGATAATGAGTTTCATTTTGAACCTGTTAAATTTAAAATGTCTACAGGACATCCAGTTTGAGACGTATGAAAGGCAATTGGAGATAGGAGAATTCTCAGAGCTATAGTTTTTGCTGCTTCTACCATCTTGGCTCTACCCCACCAGTTGGAGATGGGAGACTGAAAGTCAATAGAGAGTTTAAAGTTGCCTGAGCAAATTTGACCATCATCAGCAGAGAGGTGATAATTGAATCCACAGGAGCTGATGAGATCACCAAGTGAAGTAGTACAGAGGGAGAAGAGAAGAAGATCCAGGACAGAACCCTGTAGGAGATCTCTGGTTAATGGGCTCACATGATTAACTTGTAATTGCCCATGCTGAAATGGGTACTACTGACCTGCTCCTATCTACTGCCTCATCCACCTATCCAGGTCCCTTTCACTCTAAGCATTGAACTGAGTTCAAGTGGTAGGTGAGAAGTGTAAGTTGAGAGGTGCCCTACCCTCAGATAATAGGACACACAAAATGCCCTTGGGAACTCTGGGATAGTGTGAAAAAAATCATCTCAAATCAGCAAGACACTGTGAATGTGCAGATAGGAAGGAATAGGATTCAGCTTTCTGATTCTTAGGCACAGTGAACATGGAAATTAAACCTATCCAGCCATTGCTTTGTTAATGAAGCAGATGTCTGATGGGAGGTAGGACTTAACTAGAACTTGTTGTATCAGACTAGAAAAGGCCTGATTTTTCCATTTGTAAGATAGCAGAAAGCTCATCTAGCTGTGTTGGCAGTTCTGAATTGCAATTTAATGTAAACAGAAGACTTGTAAGTCACATGAGAATAGAGTGTATGCTCCTGGTTTATACATGAATCATATTTTTACATTACACAGTAGTCCCATTCTCCAGCACCACATTCCAAACAAGGAAATTAAATTAAGTATTGTTTAAAATGCTTCAGACAATAATATAAATTTGTCTTAAGTGAATTTAGTGCCATTTCCTTGTTTGGAGTGTAAGGTGGGAAAACACTATAGTCATGGCAAAAGTAAATAGCTAACTCGATTAATTTTATTGAAGGAGAGGATAGAGCCACATGAGCTGCTTCTCTGTGTGTTTGGCTAATATTTTACTGAAAAATGATATTAGGCCTACCTGATCCAAATCAAAACTCAGTGAGGAATATAGCCAATGACTTAATCACTGGAGGGTGGGGATGGAAGGCTTGATATGAAGCAATGCTCTCCAGGAGTTAAAAAGGCAGGTCGATAGCTAAGAGAACTGAGAATGTACAGAAGGTAGCCTATACAAGAATATAAAAACATCAGGAAAAAATTCAAGGAAAAAAAGAGTGGGCATCTGGTTAATTCGTGTCTGAGCTTCCAAGCAGATGGGGGGTTGGGAGAAAGAAGCAACATTATTCAGTCTGACAAAAAGAATCACAGAAAGTTAATCCACCACCACCATGCTAGCTCATATACTACTAGTTCCTTTCATTCTAGGCTATTACAATAGCCTTCTTAATGATTTCCCTTTCTCCAGGCTCAACTTTCTTCAATCTACATATTACAGGGTAAGTTTAAATGATGCAGTCTTCACTCTTCAACTACCAACTACCAACAGGTAACTAGATGGTAGAGGGGATATGTCATGACAAAAACACACTTAGGTTTGTAGCAGGGACTCGCCAAGAATGGGAGACTCGAACTCTGTTCAATTCCCTTCAGGGAAGGGAAGTATTTTATTTGAAGACATTTATGGTGTTATAATATACTAGTAGCTGGTGAAATAGCCTAGGGGCTAATCAATTAGCTTTAGGGCTGATGGATAAGCCCAGGGGCTCCTAGAGCAGCCTCACTGGAGCTGAAAGAATAGCAGCTCTCCAGGTTCAGAGAAGCAGCTCCACGTGTAGAGTAGCAGCTCCAGCTATAGAGTAGCTTCTCTGTGGATCAGGGTTGGCATATTTATTAGGGTCTCAGGGCTGGTCATCACCTATTCCAGAGATATCTTCACCTTTCCCAAAAAAAACCTGGAAAATGGGCATGGAAAAATTCAGGTGGAGGTGTGTTTTGGGGTTTGACATAGAGAATGAGAAGTATGCTCAGGTTTGGGGAATTGCTTCTGAAATGCCAGAGTCCCCAGCATTCCTTTTCCCCCCATTGTCTATCTTATCAATGTGGGAGAGGTCTTGCTGCCCTTCTGGAATGAGAATATTGGGGGAAGGGTGGAGTGTTGGTTGAATGTGGTACATTGGAGGACCACTATAGGTAATTAATTATATCTTATAGCTCTAAATTAAAGCAAATGAAGAACAATATGAGCAATTAATAAAACAGATTAGGCACAAAGTTGATGCCCAAAATAGAACTTTATAGATCCAGTACACAGAATGGGTAAATGGTCAATCTGTAATTTATATTTGACTAATGCTAAAACTACAGGTTTTGCAGTTGATTTTTAACTAGTGCAGCATTGGTGAAGTATTGGCACACATGCCCAACTGGCAGGGAAGGATGCGGGGAGCTGTTCCTATCCCCCTCTTCCCAGCTCCTGAGGAGATTTTTTTGTGTGCCCTGTCCCTCTTTTGCATGTCCAGTCACCCAAAGTAATCACTTCCTCCCTCCACTCTATGGGGTAATTCAGGGTGCTTACAGGCAGCTTGAAGTTGCAGTTTGGGCACTCGAACTTGAAAACCTTCACCAAAGCTGAATTAGTGCTACCTGGTTAACCTGATAATGCAAGATTTCAGAATATTTCTTTTTCCTGTTACTACCCCCTCCCTGGCTGCTCTCTGCCCCCATCACATAGAGCATGAGTCAGAAAGATCTGACTTCAAATTTGGCCTCAGCTCTTCACTAGTTCTGTGTGACTGGGCAAATTGCTTAACTTTTTTTAGCCTTGGTTTCTTCTCATAAAATAGGGATGATATTAACACTTACCTCATAGTACTATTGTGGGATCAAATTAGTTAACATATGTAAAGTGCTTTGAAAACTTAAAAGCACTATATAAATAAATGCTAGGTAGGTTAATAGGTAAGTAGGTTGGTAAATAGTAGCAATAAAAATAGTGACCTTCTATAGCTCAGCAAATCAAATCAGAAGTTCTTTTCATGATATTCAAGCTACTCTAAAGTGTCCTTTAAAATTTATATCAAAGGATAGAGGACATCATGGAAGATAAAATTTCATCTTTGCAACATCTCTTGAATATACCTTCTTCAATTCTGACATTGCCTCCACTGGTGCAAGCCTTCTATTGCAAGTCTATTAGTCGGTCTGCCTGCCCTCAAGTCTCTTCCCACTCCAATTCATACTCCATTCAGCCACTGAAAATTTTTTCCTAAAGTGCAAGTACAACCATGTCATTACCCATTCCTCCTCTTTCAATAAACTCCATTGGTTCCCAATCACCTCCAGGATCAAATACAAAATCCTCTGTTGTTCAAACCCTTCATAACCTAGCCCCCTCCTAGATGTCCAATTTTTTTACACTTTATTCCCCACTACATACTCTGATCCAGTGTTCCTGGCTTCTTTGCTCTTCCACAAATAAGAGCCGGCACCTTTCATCACTAGGCATTTTCTCTGACTATCCCTTATGTCTGAAATGCTCTTCTTAATTTTCTCTGCCTATTGGTTTCCATGACTTCTTTTGCTTTGTTTTGTTTTTTATTTGAAAATTTTTATTTAGTTAATTGATTTAGAATATTTTTCCATGGTTTCCATGACTTCTTTTGAGTTCCAACTAATATCCATCCCCTACAGGAAACCTTTCCCAACATATCTTAATTATAATGATTTCCCTCATATTTACATTTGTGTCTGTGTGTGCACACAGATAATTTATGGTACATACTATTTGCTAAAGAGAGCAAAGAAAGAAGGGTTAGCTACCCTGAGTGATGATTTGCCCTGGATACATAGGTTTCCCTATTAATGCAATTCTCATATGTGATTTCTGTAAGAATAATTTCCCCAAAGATTCTGTGTTGGCACAGGAAAGTAGGACCCAGAATTATAGGTAGATTGATGTTTTGATTATTCTTTATTTTTCCTATTAAAGGTATGATTATTACACACACACATAAACATAGTAGGGCCACTGTATCCACAGGAAATACATTCTAAAACCTACCAAGGATGGCTGAAATATATAAGCTAACAATAGCTGACCTCATATATAATGTGATTTTCTTGACATATATATGTACATTATATACATATAAATTTAATTCATAAAGACAGAGTAAAACATTACCAGCATTAAGTACGGTAATAACAAGTACATTGTCCATTACTATACAGTATCATGTTCCCTCTCTTAGGGTGTATAGGTATTCAAAGAAGACTAGCACCTCTGGTTTAATGGCTTGTTGAACCTTCCCACGAGTGTTCAACCACCTTTTGGTATCTCCCTTTTGCCCAACTCTCACTTGGGACTCCAAGAAGCTAAAGCATGTGCAGCAACCACAACTTGGAAAAACCATCTTGGCAAGTGGGCTAAACCAGGCTAAAGGTTTAAACAGGCCTCTGTTAGATTTAAAATTAATATTTCCAAGTTCTTATTTTCCATAAAGTTTATTAATAATCGCTTGAAATAGAAAAAGTAGATAAGCATAGATTTAAAGTCTCTTTCTTACTCTAAGTCTGACCACATGTAGCTCTGTCCATTTCACCTGCCTGCTCAGGGAAGTAGAGAGAGAGAGAGAGAGAGAGAGAGAGAGAGAGAGAGAGAGAGAGAGAGAGAGAGACCCAGATGGGGTCCATCCATACCCTTTTATTTATGTTCATGGACGCAGCACTGGCACGTAAAAAATGGGATGAACTGAGTCTGCAGTCCAGGAGGGGTAGGGGATGAGATTCCCTCTACACATCTCAAAACCATTAGTGAGTTAGGGGGAAGTCTACACCAAGCATGTAAAAACTTCTTCTAAAGCAGTGATGGTGAACCTTTTAGAGGCTGCGTGCCATGCTGTGCCATGCCCCTGCCCCCCAGAGACCACGTGCTGTGTTCTACCCCCCCCCCACCTAGTCCTGGGCATGCCCTGCCCCTCTCCTCACCCCCTCACAAGGGAGAGAAAAAGTGCTGCCATTGGGCTGCTGGGCAGAGAGTGGGTGAAGTGAAAAAAATGTCTTCAGTGCAGTGAAGAGGAGGAGATGAATGACCCAAGTACTTCCTTCCCTTCCAGCTCTGCTGCCTGTGAGTCCACCTTTATGCACTCCCATTGGGCTCCTGGGCAGAGGGGCAGGGGATATGAAAAAATGTCATCAGGCCTGGTGGAGAGGGGGAAGGGAATAGGTCTGCCTGAGTCCCTCTGCCTTTCTAGTAATGAACTCTGGGGGGAGAGGGGCACATGCCCTCAGAAAGTGCTTTGCATGCCATCTTTGGCACATATGCCATAGGTTAGCCATCACTACTCTAGAGGAACGGGCAGAAGAGAACAATTTGTTCCAATGGCCAAGAAGGCAGCCGAAGCATATCCTATGGAAGAGTTAGAGCTTGGTCAGACATCAAAGATGGCAAAGTCACTTACTATATCTCAGGTCATCACTAGTTATCTTAACTTTTTTTTTGCCACTGTACTTCAGTGACTCTGGAAGAGAGAGTGCAGCTAATGACTTCAGTTATATCCAATTCATGCACAAGTCAAGACATTATCCTGTGATGTCATGATACTCTGTGAAAACAAAGGACAAACTAACAACTATCTCTTTCTTTCTTTTGATAGAGATTTCAAAGGAAGTTGAGTCATATACCAGGCTGATAGACTTCACCATGTATTCACTTGGTGAGGGATTTGAAACTTATGAACTATTTTTTTTAGAATTTTCCAAATATTCCAATTTTTTCATTTTCCCCCATTTTAGCTAAATTAGTTGATATTGAATCAGCAGATATAAGGGTACATAATTGCATGAGAGAGAGAGAGAGAGAGAGAGAGAGAGAGAGAGAGAGAGAGAGAGAGAGAAAGAGAAAGAGAGAGAGAGAAAGAGAGAGAGAGAGAGAGAAGGAAAGAAAGAAGAGGAAAGAGCCCGAAAAGAGCAAGAGGTGGAGCAAAATTAATTGCATTCTTGTGTTTGGCTTTCTCAGCGATATTGGCAAGGATTTGGGGTCCTTTTCGGAAAGGATTGTTTTTTAGAAGTCTGCAACTGAGGTGTGTGTCTGTGTGTGTTTAATGTGTGTACAGAGGGGGCATGATAGGCTAGAACCAGTTGAATTTCTCATTCTTGCTAACCAGAGGGATTTTTAAAAGGTGCGGCTGTTGGGAGAAATTCAGCTAGGCTAAATGATTTTAAAACGATTTTTTCCTTTCAATTTTTGCCACTTTTAATTTTATTTTTTAAAGCAAAACAACAAGGAGAAGGAGCAAACTTCTGGGTCTCCAGCACAGGGAGCTGAGCAGCTCCTAAGGGGTAAGAGCAGTTCTGTGAATTTGCCTATTTGGTGCATTTTCTTACTGTATATTGCCTTCTGGATCTAAGTGAACACATTTCCAGAACCTTTGGTAACAAAATTCATCAAGTTGGGTTTTGGTCTATTGTGTGTGGGTTGAGACAGGAATTTGTCTGAGGTCGAAAGCTGCTTTTGCAGATGGCTTTTCAGATGTTTTCAAAACTTCTTTTACTTTTTGCCCTGTTTGTGGACGTGGAAA